>NC_031485.1:227515-240512 GCF_001602025.1 Plasmodium gaboni | reverse complement strand
AAAAAAAATTATTTTTCTAAACAATTATTTTCATTCTTTTAATTCTTTTTTTAATTTTTCTAATTTACATATTTGGTTTAAATTTTTTTTTTTTTTTTTTTTTTTTAGGGTTTTAGATATTTTTTTTTTTAAAAAAAAATAATTATTTGAAAAAAAAAAAAAAAAAAAAAAAAAAAAAAAAAGGTTTAATTTCCAGATGTGTTCTATAAAGAACAGGTTGTACTATAGAGAAAGAAATTTTTATTTATTTTGTTTTTATTATATATATATATATATATATATTTTTTTTTTTTTCTTTTAAATCTAAGTACATTTATTTATATTTTAATATAATTTTTTTATTATTTTATTTAATTTTTTTGTATAGAACTTAAGATATTATATATATATATATTTTTTAATAGTTAAATTTATTTACCATTTTATTAAAAAAAACAAAAAAACACTGAAAAATATAAATAAATATATAATCTATTTAATTATTTATTTATTATTATATTTTTTTTTCCATGTGCCTTTCTACAACATATAATATTTAATAGGATTATCGTTTTAATAGTATCAATATATATATATATATATATATATATATATATATATATGTTTATTTTATTTTTTTTTTAAATATAGTGATTTAATAAGTATATAGTAAATAATTTATATGAAAAAAAAATATATGTTTATATATTAATTTATTTGTATAGACAACAACTACACATATATATATGAGTGGGTTATTGTTTATATATATAAATATTTTATATTTGTGTTCCTTATATTATTAATATTTAATAGGTTGTAAATAAATAAATAAATATATATATATATATATATATATATATATATATATATATATATATATATATATATTTTATTTTATTTTTTTCTAATCAATGATGCTAAATAAAAGAGTTCTTGCCCTGTGCACATTTAGCTTACATGCACTTTTTATATTTGTATGTTTTGCAAATGATTTAAGAGTAGGAGAAAATAAGAAAATACAAGATGATGCTGAAAAGATTGTTAGTGAGTTAAGATTCTTAGAAAAAGTAGAAGAAGTCATTGAAAAGAGTAACATAGGTGGTAATGAAATTGATGCAGATGAAAATTCTTTTAATCCAGATACTGCGGTTCCTATAGAAGAGATAGAAGAAATAAAAATTAGGGAACTAAAAAATATAAAGGAAGAACATAATAATATTAATAGTAATAATATTGATAGTAATAATATGAATAGTTTCGACGGAGGAGATGTAAATATAAAAAATACAACAAATGGGACCAATATTGATGAGAAGGAAGGATATAAAAAGAAAAAGAAATTAAGACTGATTGTAAGTGAGAATCATGCAACAACACCATCGTTTTTTCAAGAATCTCTTTTAGAACCTGGTGTTTTATCTTTTTTAGAAAGTAAAGGTAATTTATCTAACTTGAAAAATATAAATTCTATGATTATAGATTTAAATGAAGATACAACAGATGAACAGTTAGTATCTTATATTAAAATACTTGAAGAGAAAGGAGCTTTAATTGAATCAGATAAATTAGTAAGTGCTGATGATATTGATATAAGTGGTATAAAGGATGCTATAAGAAGAGGTGACAAAAATATTGATCTTAATAATTATAAAAGTATGTTAGAAGTAGAAAATGATGCTGAGGATTATGATAAAATGTTTGGCATGTTTAAGGAATCACAATATGTAACATCAAAAAGAAAAGGATATTCAAATAATGCACATGAGAATGAAACATTATCATTACCTTCTTATAAAAGATATTCAAAAAGTGATTATATATATGAAGATGATAATAATAATCATAATAATATTAATCATAATAATATTAATCATAATAATATTAATAATATTAGTCGTAGTAGTGCATCAAGTAAATATCATTTTAATGATGAATTTCGTAATTTGCAATGGGGTTTAGATTTATCTAGATTAGATGAAACACAAGATTTGATTAATGAACATCAAGTGACAAGTACTCGTATATGTGTAATAGATAGTGGTGTTGATTATAATCATCCAGATTTAAAAGATAATATTGAATTAAATTTAAAAGAATTATATGGAAGAAAAGGATTTGATGATGATAACAATGGTGTAGTTGATGATATATATGGTGCAAACTTTGTAAATAATTCTGGAAATCCTATGGATGATAATTATCATGGTACTCATGTTGCAGGTATTATAGCTGCTATAGGTAATAATAATATAGGTGTTGTTGGTGTTGATGTTAATTCAAAATTAATTATATGTAAAGCTTTAGATGAAAATAAATTAGGAAGATTAGGTGATATGTTTAAATGTTTAGATTATTGTATTAGTAGAAATGCAAATATGATAAATGGTAGTTTTTCTTTTGATGAATATAGTAGTATTTTTAATGCTTCTGTTGAATATTTAAAAAGAAAAGGTATCTTATTTTTTGTATCTGCAAGTAATTGTAGTCATCATAGATCATCAACACCAGATATTAAAAAATGTGATTTATCAATTAATCCTAAATATCCACCTATCTTATCTACTATTTATGATAATGTTATATCTGTTGCTAATTTAAAAAAAGATTATAATAATAATTATTCATTATCAATTAATTCTTTTTATAGTAATAAATATTGTCAAATAGCTGCACCAGGAACTAATATATATTCTACTGCTCCACATAATTCTTATAGAAAATTAAATGGTACTTCTATGGCTGCTCCTCATGTAGCTGCAATCGCATCACTCATATATTCTATTAATCCTGACTTATCATATAAAAGAGTCATACAAATATTAAAGGAATCTATCGTATATCTACCTTCCTTAAAAAATATGGTTGCATGGGCTGGATATGCAGATATAAATAAGGCAGTCAATTTAGCCATCAAATCCAAGAAAACATACATCACTTCTAATAACCCCAACTATTGGAAGAAAAAAAGTAGATATTTGCATTAAGTAGTACATAAAAAAAATAAAAAATAAAAAATAAAAAAAAATAAAAAAAATAAAAAAAAAAAGTTTATGTGTGTAACTTTTACACCTTAGTTATTCAAATAAGAGACTAATATTATATATTTTATTTTATTTTTTAATTTTTATATATTATACATTTTAAATTTTATCATTTTGTAAATATTTATATTTTTTTTTTTTAACACCACATATAAATATATACATATTATATAAATAGTTTGTAATATTTATCCTATTAAGAACAATATTTTTTAAGACTTTTAAAAAACTTTAACCATACAAATATTTTTAATTCAAAAAAAAAAAAATTGGAAATAACTTTTTAAACAATATATATAAGATATATGTGATATATATTATATAAATATATATATATATTTTTTTTTTTTATGAAATAGAATTATTCTATTAATTCAATATGGTTTATAAAAATTCTAATTTTTTTTTTTTTTTAGATCGTTATGATAAAATAAATTCTCTTTTTTTTTTTTTTTTTTTTTTCTATATATATATATATATATATATATATATATATATATATATAGCATGTGTGTACTATAGTAAACAGTTGTAATAATAGAAAATAAAAAAAAATTAATATATATAACTTTTGATTTGTAAATTTTTTTTTTTTTTTAAATATATAAAAAAGAAGTAACAAAAAAAAAAAAAAAAAAATATACATATATATAATATATATTATAGATTATTTTATATATATATATTTTTTTTTTTTTTATGTGTAGTGTGTTAATATTAGCAAGAACGTGCCTCTGAAGATTGAACAATGTCCATTGTTACAACTCCGAGGAATGAATAACATAAATAAAGGAGAAATTACATATATATAATATATATAAATATATTATTTTATTTTATTTTATTTTTATTATATTTATTTTTTTTATTTTATTTTATTTTATTTTATTTCATTTTGTTTATAACCAAATAATTATTAGCATGAAGTTTTTTTTTGCTTTTAATTTTTTTTCCTTATATATTTACCTATATGAATTTTTATGCATACCCTTGTGTGGGTCCCAAGTGACCCCTGCTGAGCCCATGTTAAACAGTAACTCTGCTTTAGTTAATCGAAAGATCAATAGAAGAAAAATGAAGAATTGTAATAATAATGATTTATTAAAAGTATTAAAAATGGAAACTACTTATAAAGAATTACCAGCACGTAATTTATTGATGAGTTCAAAAAATGATATAAGTCAATTATTTGATTATATTAATAAAAATGAAGAATTATCAAAACTTATGAATTCATGTGGAACTTATGTATATTTAAAATATCTCGGGGTTGTTATTTTTTCAATAAAAGAAAATGTGCATATTTCTGATTTAAGTGAATTCATACAATATCTGTTAAATAAAAATGTGTATATAGAATTTAATCAAAACGTTATGTTGTAGTTTTGTTCTTTAACCCTTATAAAAATAATAAAATAAATGGAATTATCACGGAGTCCCAATTATCATACAAAAAAAAAAAATATATATATATATATATATGTTATATTTATATTTATTCATTTAACAACAATTTTTTATGTAATCATTTGCTTTTTTGTTATTTTATTTTTTTTTTTTTTTGTATTTTATTTTTTTGATATTCAATGTTTAATTAAAATAAACCACATCATCTGTTCATTTATATTTATTATTATTATTTTTTTTTAAATATAATGCACATTTTATTATTTTTCTTCTACCCCATTGTAGGAGTATCCTTATGTCATTTTTAAATAACATCGTGTATTGTCACATGCATAATGAACAGATAACATTAATTATATTGAAAGCCCACTAATAAAAGTGTCTATTGTTTTTTTTTGTTCTTTTTATAATATTGTTATAAATACATATATATATATATATATATATATATGTATATATATATATATATGTATATATGTATATATGTGAAGATAAGTTTATTAATAAAGATATGAAATATATAACTATGAATTGTACATTTAATATAATTTATTATAATAAAATTATTTTGGGTATATAAAATATATCTAAAAATATAATAAATATAATAAATAAAATGAAGAATAATTTTGACACCCTTTTAATAGTTGTATTATATTTTATAGACCCCGTTGGTAGAAATAATATATATATATATATAATATATGTATGTATTTTATTTTTTTGTGTCTTTTTTATCAATATAATTAAAATAAATCCAAGAATGTGACCAAATTAGTTTATTATATTATAACTTATACAAATAATTATATAACCACATACGTTAAATTTTGTAATATTTTATAATAAAAAATAAGTTTTTAATATATTTTTTTTTTTATGACAAGACTTATTAATTTTTTTTTTTTTTTTTTTTCTTTAAAAGAAAAGGAATAAATAAATAATATAAAAAGATGATATATTTGTGTAAAAGATTATTACGTTGTACATTATTTGTTTCTTTTTTGTATATACATTTTTTTCGTTTGAAAGAAAATATTTTTTGTCATGTGAAGGTGAGACATAGAATTCTTGAAAGTATAAATAAGGATTTATCATCAGAAGGTGACAATTTACATATTTATCAGAAGAGGAATGTAAATGTTGAGACATTTATTAAAAAAAAAGAAAAAAAGAATTTATCAGATAATAATATTAATGATAAAATAAATAATAATAATATAATAGGAGAAACAAAATATTATCGTACTACAAATGAAAAAAAGGAAAGTATTTTTTTAAAATTTTTTAGATCTATTAAAAATTTGTTTACCCTTAAATCTTCGAATAATTTAAAAAAGACAAATATAAATTATGAACATATATATGAAGACAATGAATTTTCAAAATATATATTAGAAAATAATATATCCATAGAAACTACCAAAGTGTGTTTAATCGGATCAGGGGTTGATGATACTACTGATGGTTTGATAAAAAAATTTTTGTTATTAAATGATAAGGTAAATTATAATATGAATGATAAACATGATAATTCTTTGAGTGATAAAATAAACAGTATAATTTCTTCTTTTAAATATTATTCAGAAGAAATAATTCAAGAACCAAACGAAATAAAAAAACAAATATGTAACAAAAAAAAAAATTGTAAAGAATCTAATTTGAACTATGAAAATAATCATGATATACTCATTGGTAATATTATTATTCAAGGAGATATATTAAAAAATGAAAAAATAATTATTAACATGAACAGACAATTTGTTGTATGTAAATCGTTTGGAAGTAACAACCAAACAAATAAAAAAATAAATAAATCTACATCAATACAACATGTTATTAAGTGTCTAGATTATTGTACAATGGAAGGTGTTCAATTTATTTATATTAGTTATAATATATATGAAGAAAATAATAAATTAATAGAAATTATGAAGAAATTGAGAGAAATTAAAATAATAATTGAAACACCATCCAAAAAAATTAAGAATCATATGAATAAAAATAATAAAAATAATAAAAATAATGATATATATCAATATGAAAGAATCCCAAATGACGAAGGACAAAAATCATATTCCTCTTTAAATCTAAACGTTGAGAAAATTTTTTCAATTTTTGGTTTGTTATATGCAGATCATAATAGGCAGAATGAAAAAAAAAATTATATATATGATAATGAAATAAAAATATTAAATGATAAAGGAAATAAAAAATTAAATAGAAAAGATATATCTCTATTTTATTTTTCTTATAATACAGATATATATGAAAAAGTCCTATCTGATATTATAGATGATGATCACGTTGTTGTATCTGCAACTTTTTTTTTTAATTCCTTAGTGCTTATGCATAGTATCAATTTAAATCTGTCTCTAGAAAAATTACGAAGAATATTAAATAAATCAATATTAAAAAGAGAAGAATTGAGACATTTGTCTAACAAGACATATAACCTTGATTTTATGAATATATTTGAAGATTCTGCAGAAGAAAGAAAACGATCCTACAAGATATTTTACTTGGAGTTAAAAAATAAAGAACACAAAAAATTATTAAATGACGCAAATATAAAATATATGTATCAAGATAATATACCCGTCAAATATAAAGTAGAGGAACAACATGTAAAGAAAGAAACAGTTGTGGATGAAGATATATATAAAAAAAAAAATAAAATGATAAATAAAAATAGAAATACACATATGGAAGATGAGAAAGATACATACATAAAAAAAAAAGAATCTGATGAATATAAAACTTATCCGTGTAAGAAAAAAAAACAATTCCTTTTGAATGATATGCTTAATCATAAACCGTATGTCTCTTTTTTGGACATGTCTTATAATGAAGATATGCAAAAAAGAAATTATAACAGATATGATGACAAATCTTATATATTTGATCAAGATGGATATGTAAAAGACATAACATATGAAGATAATTATTATAGTGATGATAATGATATACATATAAGGAAGAAAAGAAAATTTTCACATGACAAACAGGTCAACAATGATTATCATATATATGATGAGAGTGATAATACGTTTCATTCACATTTAGATAATCACACAAATGACGAGAATGCAAATGTTTATATGGATACACAAAAGGATTCAGAGACCCGATTTTTATATGATCCTTTTTCTATCATAGACAATAGGGATCTAGACACACTAGAAGCACTATCCGAGTTAGAAAAAAAAAAAAATAATAATTTTTCTTCAAGCAATAATGAGAATTCATCGAATATAAAAAGAAGAAGGCAAGGAAAGAAAAAAAAATTGAAAAGGGTAATAATGCGCTCTAAATATGATAAGTTAGTCGAGCTAGAAAGAAGAAGAAAAGGAAAAAAAAAAAAAAATATATCAACAAAAAGAAGAAAGATACATAAAAATAAAATAAATAATAGAAGAAATAAGAACAGAAAAAATAATGGGGTGGAAAAAAGGAGAAATAAACAAGTTGACAGAAATATATCAAGTGGTGGTGCGAACGCTAAAATAAGTGGAACCCACGGATCTCCAAAGATAAAATTTAAACGATAATAAAGAGAGAACAAGATGGATATAAATAAATAAATATATATATATATATATATATGTTATATTTTCATATGTATATTATTTTTAATTTTGTTTTTTTTTTCACATTTTATATTATTTTTTACTTATCTGGTTTAAAGAAAAAAAAAAAAAAAAAAAGAAAAAAAATTTCAATATAAATGATAATATATATAATATATATGTATTATTATTATTATGTTATATTACCTTTTATGCAGAACAAAATTTATGTAATGGAAAAAATTTGTACTTTCATTTAGCAATTTTTTATGAAATAATTTTCATATATATATGTTAATCTTTGAAGATTAGAAAAATATGTTAGTTATTTTAATGTTCGAAAGAGTGCACATGAAAAAAAAAAAAAAAAAAAAAAAAAATACAAAAATATAAAAAAATACAAAAAAATACAAAAATATAAAAATATAAAAAAATATAAAAATATAAAAAAATACAAAAATAAATTATGCTTTATGTTTTACCTTTTAGATTTGGTTATTTTATTTTTATTTTATATATATATATATATATATATATATTTTGTTATTAATTATAATTAGGAAGAATAGTTCTGAATGCATATTTTGTTGTAATAAAAAATTGTCCACTTTATTTTCCATAAAAATGCTATGATGGGTGTGTATGTAAATAATATTAAAATATTTTATATTTATAAATAATAATGAAATTATTCAATTTGTTCATTTGGTTTATTATTAAAAATTTTTTTTTTTTTTGTATTTTATTTTATAATTTTTTATTATATTTTGTTATGTTTGTAATTATTTTATTTTTTTTTTTTTTTTTGATAAATTATAGTATAAGATTATATCATAAAATAATATATATCTAACCCGTCTTGATTTGATTTGATGTTATTTGATTTTTTTATATTATAATAAAAGAGAAAAGTATATTAATGCTTATTAAAAAAAATATAATAATATATAATAAACCACACACATATATATATATATATATATATTTATTTATTTATATTTTTTGATATTAACACCGTTTTGTTAATAATATGATACAGATATAATAATATAAATATAGAATGATAAATAGACATTATTTTATTTGGTATATTTTTATTTTTAATATAATAAACAAAATATATTTTGAAAATATAAAATATATAAACTATGAGGTAGTGGTAAGGAAGAAAAAATATATAGAAAGGGGTATAGGAAGTAATTTTATATTTACAAGAAGATATTATAAGAACCGACTTTTGAATGATGTATCTTATATAAATAGTAATAAAAGAAAAGATGGAGAGGATAAAAAAAAAGGAAATATAAAAAAATATATAAATAATAAAAAAAAAAAAATTGATAATTCTTATAATTATAAAAATAAAAATATTAAGAAAAATAAAACAAAAATAAGAAAGGAGCAAAGTTCTTATTTAGATAAAAGGTCTAATATAAATATAAATGAAAAAGAAGAAATAAAAAAAAAAATAAAAGATATACAAAGAAAAAGATTAATTATACATTTTAAACAAGATAATAATATATTAAGTTCAAGAAATTATAAACATATTTTTATGAAGATCCTTTCGAATTGTGGTCATATTGAAAAATTAATTTTTATAAATTTTTATTTATATGAATTTCCTAAATATATAAACAATGAAGAAATGATTTTAAATATTTGTCTTCGCCTATTAGAAAGTCGAAGAATTAACGTTGAGAAGGACACTCAAATAAATCATGGTCTACAAATGAAGAGTGATAATAAAATGGGAGATAATATAAAGAGTGATAATAAAAGGGGAGATAATAAATATGACAATAATATATATGACAATAATAATAGTAAGAATAGTAAGATTAATGTTGCATGTCCAATCAAAGACAAGACGAAGGAGCTACCACATGGATCTGCTTCTACATCTACATTTACATCTATATCCACATCTCCATATATATTGTCACTGAAAGATAAAAGAAAATATGAGAATAATAAAAATCATATATTTAAAATTAATCATAGTAATAAAAATAAAGATAATAATAATAATTATCATATTAATAGTAATAATAATAATAGTAATTCTAATCACAGTTCGGCCAAATATCAAAGCGAAAGATTAAATAAAAAAATGATTGGAACGAATATTTTAGATGGTTATGATATAATACAGATCGAAGAGGGCATGAATTTATCATATAATTATGAAGTTAATGATGTTAATGTTTGTATTATTGATACAGGAATAGATGATGAGCATGTAGATTTAAAAGATAATATTATAGAAAAGAAAGAATATATGAAAAAAAGCGACAAAAATTATAATAGAAATGATAATAATAATAATAATAATATATATAATATTGATAATATGTTACGTAAAAGATTATTTTTAAAAGAAAAAGAAGAATGTTGTAATAATAATAATTCTAATGACGGACATGGGCATGGAACATTTATTGCTGGTATTATTGCAGGCAACTCTCCTAAACAAAAAAGAGGAATTAAAGGTATTAGTAAGAAAGCAAAATTAATTATATGTAAAGCTTTAAATAATAATAATGCTGGTTATATTAGTGATATATTAGAATGTTTTAATTTCTGTGCTAAGAAAAAATCAAAAATAATAAATGCTAGTTTTGCTAGTACTACACATTATCCATCTTTATTTCAAGCTTTAAAAGAATTACAAAATAAAGATATTCTTGTTATTTCCTCATCTGGAAATTGTTCATCCAATTCAAAATGTAAACAAGCATTTCAAGAATGTAATTTAAATATACAAAAATTATATCCAGCTGCTTATTCAGCAGATCTAAATAATATTATCTCTGTATCTAATATGACACAACAATCAAATGGAAATATTGAATTATCATCAGATTCTTGTTATAGCCCAAATTATGTACACCTTGCTGCACCTGGAGGTAATATTATTTCTACTTTTCCTCATAATAAATATGCTATAAGTAGTGGTACCTCTTTCTCAGCAGCTGTTATAACAGGTCTCGCTTCCTTAGTCTTATCAATAAATTCTCATTTAAATAGTCAACAAGTTATAGAAATATTTAAAAATTCTATAGTACATACAAAATCGCTAGAAAGCAAGGTGAAATGGGGCGGGTTCATAAATGTCTACGATCTGGTCAAATTGACAATTGATAGTTTGCCAAAGCACAACCAAGCATAAATAAAATAAAAAAAAATAAAAAAAAAAAAAAAAAAATATAAAGGAAAATATATAAAGGAAAAAAATATAATAACCAATTTTTTCGGTTTTTTTTTTTTTTTTTTTTTTTTTTTGTAGGTTACATTAATAAAATGTTATATCCCCCTATTCATTTTTTATAACCTCTAAAAGGATACAATTAAAAATAAATAATAATATTATTATTATTATTATTATCTTTTATTTAACCTTGTTCGTACATATAATAAATATATTTTAATTCACAATATTTTTATATTACGAAAAAGACAAATTGTATATATTTTAAATTTTTAAAATCAACCGTAATTTATTTATATCAAAAAAATAGGGGTGAAAAAGAATACTAAATTTTTTAAGTTTCTCATTTTATAATTTTACATATATATATAAATATATATATATATATATATATATATTTTATTATATTAATAATATAATATTATATAATTTGATTATCTTATTTTTTATAATTTATTTCTTTTTCATTTCTTTATTTTAATTTTTTTTTTTTTTTTTTTTGTTGTTGTTGTTTTATATTTGTTCATATATTGCTTTATTTAAATAAATTTTATATATTTGTAGTTACACTTGTATAATAAAACACACTTATTAAAAAATTTATTATTTTTTTTTTTTTTTTATACTATTATAAATATATATTAAAATATGGCATGTTAAAAAATTCTTAATGGGTTATATACATATGATAAAATATTATATACATATTACATATATATATATATATATATTTTATATTAAAAAAGAAAAATTCAATAAATATATTTAATATATAAATAATTCTTATTATATAATCTTATACATTTTTTTTATAAGGAAAAAATAAAGAACCTTAGAATTTGAGATATAAATGTATACACAAAAAAATATAATATATTTTATATATAATAATATATTATTAATTTTTTAATATTTATTCTTTTATAAAAAAATAATAACAAAACATATCTTAACATTTTATTTTTTATATTATTATTTTATTATATATATAAATAAAGAATTAGTTGAAAAATAATATGTTCCTATCATAAGGTAATTTTTTTTAGGAGATCAATAATTAATAAAAGTGGAGAGAAAAAAAAATTACATAAAAATAAAAAGAAATATATATAATATATAATAATACATATGTAATTATATTTAATATATATATTATATTATATATAATATTATATTATTTTAAGGCCTATGGTCAAATGAGTATTATTATATAATATATATGCTTATAAATATAGAAGAAAAAAAAAACCCTTTTAATCACCTTTGAGGAGCGGTAATAAAAAAAAAAATAATATAATATTAATATATATTATATTATATACATTATATTTTATATGTAATAATTTATATATAGGTATTAAAAAAAAAATTTAAGATTTTATATATACAAAAGTATAATATAATATAATATAATATAATATAATATATTTTTATATATTTTATAATATATAAATATATGTCGATAATATTATGATATTATTATATATATCACATTACATACATCACTATAAATATATTATATATATATAAATATATTTATATATATTTATTATTTTTATGTTAAAACTTTTTTTTTTTTTTTAATTTATTATTTTTATTCAATTTTTATGTTAAGATATTTTTTTGAAAAATTATATATCTTAAAAAAAAAAAAAATATATATATATATATTATTAAAATAATTTATTTAATTTTTTAAATCTAAATATTTAAAATATAACTTTATAATTTTTTTTATATATTTATTTTAAATATATTTGTTTGTTTATTTTTTTTTATTTTTTACT
>NC_031485.1:219345-223262 GCF_001602025.1 Plasmodium gaboni | reverse complement strand
TTTTTTATTTTTTTTAAAATTTTTTTTTATATTATTTTTTTATAAATATAAATTAATAAAATTTTTTTTAAATATTTAAAATTATTTAAATATTAAAAAATAAAAAAAAAAAAAAAAAAAAATCAAATAAATCAAAATAAAAGAAGAATCCTTTTATTGCATAATATATATTTTATTAACCTTTTTTTTTTTTTTTTTTTTTCTTGTTTTTGTTATATAATTAAACTATATAAATTCAACTTAATAAGATTTTAATATGAATCCATTTTTGAAAAAATTATTTCTTTATTAATTGTGAAAAAAAAAAAAAAATATATATATATTGAAAGAAATATTTATGTATGCATGGTTATATTATATATATATATATATAATATATATGTGTATATATGCTATTTTTTATTTTTTCATACATTTGTCCAATTTATGAAATATAAGAGAAAATAATTTTTTGGTTGCATATATGTAATTATATATATATAAACATCAGAAAAAAAAAAAAAAAAAATCAAAATAATTAAATATATATATTTATGTATATATTTTTTTTTTTTTTCAAATAATATGGAAAAAGATAATATATATAAATATTTATAAGATTGTGCACATTAAAATGATAGAAATACTCATATTTTAAAAAATTTATTAAAACTGTACAAATATTTTTTGTATTTGTGTTATTTCCTTTTGAAATTATATGCATATATATATATATATATATATATATATATATATGTTTGTTTATATGTAAAATTAATGTGTGTAAACTTTTTTTTTTTTTTTTAGACAATTATATATATATATATATATATATATATATACTTTGTGAACATTTGACATATAAATATTTTATTTATTTTATTTTTTATTTTTTTTTTGAATTTCTTTTTGTTTTTCATTTAAAACGTATATATCAGTATCCCCGAATGAAAAATAAAAACCCATATAAAATATTATGTACAAAAAAAAAAGGGATTTATACTATGCATATATACATAAGTAAATAAATAAATATAACTATATATATATATATATATATATATATATTTTTTTTTTTTTTTTTTTTTTTTTTTTTTTTGTTATGTGAAAAACGTAGAATCGTTCAAGTGTATTAAAAATTAAATGTTATAATGTAATTGTATAAGCCTATATATACATGAATATATGTATATATTTCACTTTATATATTTATTTGAAAAATTAATTGTTATAACTGTTGTATGGATTTAAGAATTTGTAACGTTTCTAATGTTGCAATGTCAAAAATTTATTATCTCAAAAATATGAAAACCGAAATGTTTATAAATATTATATATTTAAGAAAATTATGATTTGTATGTATATTACACTTTCTATATTTGTTATTTATTTTTAGTGTCTTTTTTTTTTGTTTTTTTATTTATAATAGAAATAATAATATATAACTTTAATCCGTTCTTCTTATATATATATATATATATATATATATATATATGTATATACTTATACATATACTCATATGTGTATATGTTAAAATTATTTGTTCACAATTACATTTAACACATGGGATCTAATACAGAGTTTAATCCGAAAAATGCCGAGAAAAAAAAAAGCAGCATATTTAGCGATTTAGAAATTCCAAAAGGGGATGTAAAGAAAAAAGCTAGTTTATTCAATAATATGGAAAAAAAGAAAATTAGTATATTCAAGAAGACAAAAGGTGAAAATAATGAAGAGAAAAGGAAAAGTAGTCTATTTAGTGATTCTCAATCTGCAAATAATGAAGAACAAAAAAAAAAAAGCATATTCAATAATAATACTAAAATGAAAATCAATATATTTAATAATAATAATGAAAAAAAAAATAGCTTTTCAATTAATGGAGATGAAAAGAAAAATAGCTTTTCAATTAATAATGATGAAAAGAAAAATAGCTTTTCAATTAATAACGAAAAAAAAAAAAACAGTGTATATAGTGATCTAGAATCACCTAAGAAAGAAGAAGAAAAAAGAATTAGCATATTTAGTGACTTAGAAACATCAACTAATATAGATGATGTATCTAGCAAGAAAAATTCACAACAATTATTAGTATATGGAGATGTTAAATTAAATAAAGGTTCCTTATTAAGTCCTAAGGTTCATGATTACGGCAATACAACTGATAATATGAATGAAATAAATGATATAAAAATAATTGTAACAAGTGATGAGAATCTACATACATTACCATCAGGAGCTGTTGGTAGACGTGCTCCTTTGAACCCTTTTTCTTCTCCTATTCTTGGAAAATATAGAAGAAAGAATAAAAATGCAAAAACAAAAGTAAAAGACCCAAGATTAAATAACAATCCTTTGATAGGAAGATTAACTGTATGTATATCAACAACTGCTATATTGTTTTGGGTATTTTTTGCAGAAATGGTTTTTAATTATAATACATTTAATGGTAGATGTATATCGAAAGTTTTATATCCTATTTATACTGAAAATTTGGTTCATAAGAGGCAGCCATTTTTTGTATTTTTAGGATATGGTGCATGTGAATACAATTTAGATGAATCTGCATCTAATAGACATTTTGTTGGTTCTAAAGCATCAGATGAAGGATGGCCTGGAGATAAAGTAGAAGAAAATCCAGATGGTAGAGGATATGCAAACTGGGATTCTGTAAATAGTCGTGTATATAATTTATTAGGAGGTTTAAATACAAATTATATAAGAAATTATGGTGAGATATATAGATTATTTTGGTCTATGTATTTACATGGTGGATTCATGCATATTTTATTTAATGTAATTTGTCAAATTCAAATTTTATGGATGATTGAACCTGATTGGGGATCTATTAGAACAGCTCTTTTATTTTTTATTTCTGGTGTAACAGGGAATTTACTATCAGCTGTTTGTGATCCATGTGGTGTTACTATAGGTTCTTCTGGTTCTTTATATGGTTTAATAGGAGCATTATTTACATATTATATTGAATATTGGAAAACAATTCCAAGACCATGTTGTGTTTTAATTTTTATGGTCCTTGTAGTAATGTTTGGTATAATAGTTGGAATGTTTGGATATACAGATAATTATGCACACATAGGGGGTTGTTTAGGTGGTCTTTTATTTGGATTTGCAACAATAACTACAGTATCAGCTGCTGATAAATGTACCTTAGGAGAAAGAATGCTTACGTCTGCCCCTTTCTCTTGGTTTCTTTCAAATGAAACAAAGGAACTAATAAATGCAAAAGCTAAAGACAAAAAAATCAAAGGAGAAAATTTCAGAAAGAAACAGCTAGCTAATAAAGTACATAAAAATGATGCTCTTCATGTAGCTATGGCTGTTATGAAAAATAGAATAAATGATGAAGGTAGACCTCCATGTCGTATGAAATTAAGAGAATGGATAGTACGTATCACTGCTGCATCAACATTAATTATTATGTGGATAGTTTTATTTATTTATTTATTAAATGAAAAGGCATATAAATCATATACCCCAATGGGACAAATAAAATTCTCAGGTGTCCATTCATGTTATTGTTGTCAAATAGTAAAGGATAAATTTACTTACATTAATGTAAATGATTTTTATTGGTGTTTTACAACTGAAGAAGCAACAAGATATTATTGTAATAAGTAAATAGATATATGGAGTATAATAAAAAAAAAAAATAGAAAGTGCGAATAAAATGTATAATTAATTTATGAGAATAATACGTCCCAAAAAGATATTTGAATACAAAATAATTAAATAAAAATAAAAGTAATTATATGTGTATGTTAATGTGTTAGTTTGGGTAAACATTTTATTTTGTACATAACCAATATGTCCTACAAAGCAAAAATAAAAAGAGAAACATAAATATTATATATATATATATATATATATATATATATATATATATATATATATATATGTATATATATATATTTATA
>NC_031485.1:214318-219045 GCF_001602025.1 Plasmodium gaboni | reverse complement strand
AAAAAAAAAAAAAAAAAAATAGCTATTTGGAGTATATTCGTTACACATAAAAGAACTATGTTAATTTATATAATTATATTTTTATAATTCTATATTTTTTTGTTTTCACAAATATTTGTACAAAAAAAAAAAAAAAAGAAAAAATTAAAATATTTATGTGTGTCTCTTATTAAAGATATAATAATATATATATATATATAAAACTAGATATTGAATATGAAACAGGCATACAAAAATATATACATATATATATATATTTTTTTTTTTTTTATTTATACTTTTCCTTTTTCATTTTTATTATTTCATTTTAATTTAATTATTATTTTTTTTTAATTACATTTAAAAAGTTTTAAAATTTCAAAAGAAAAAAAAAAAAAAAAAGACATTTAAATTATTCACAATTAAAAAAATGCTTGATATTATCTAAGGTTGTTCTTAATAACGTTGAGAAATAGACAGGTCTGGAGTTTGTACCTGTATTAGCAAAAATACAAAGTATAAATGAATAAATATTAATTAGAAATATATTTTAAAACATTTAACAGAAATAAAAAATATACGGATATATATATATATATATATATGTATGTATGTATATAAAATTATAATAATCCAAAAAATAATAATGTTCAATTCTTTTCTCCTAAAAAGAAAATTTCAAACAAAAAATATGAACAAAATAAGAACAAAAAATAAAATAAATAAATATATATATAATATTTTATATTTTTAACATGTATATATTTTATTTGTTTTAAAAATACATATATTAATTTTTAACCACTATAATCCACTTGATACCAAGGTAACAAACTCTGAAAAAAAGCTATTAACAAGTTACTATTTAAAGAAATATAATAATTTGATGCCCTGTTAATTACATTTGGATTATATGATCTATTTTTTTCCATTAAAAAATCAGGGAGTAAATAATTGTGTAATTTGAATTCTCCAACTCTAACATGTTTATATTTATTTATATCTAATAGGGCAATTTTTTTGTATCCCTCCTTTCTTACCTCGTCAATTTCTTGAGATACTAAAAAATGAAAAAAAATATATATTATTTATATAAATATTGTTGGATCGTTATGTATTGATCATACATAAAAGATTATCTCCCACTATATATAAATATATATATATATATATGTATATTTTTTATTTGTTGTTACCCTTTTTATCTTTATACATTTCGTGTATGTAACTACTACACACATGTAGCCATGTTATAATTTTTTCTGATTTATAATAGATATTATTTTTTTCTAAAAAGCAAGAAATAATTTTTTGTACAATTTCATATTCTTGCTTGTTAAACATTTGTGTATTTGAAAAAGGAGGAGCAGCTAATATATCTTGGAATAAGTAATCATATATTGTTTGTTTTACAATTTTTGTTTCTTTAAAATTATTATAATGAAGAAATATTTTTAAAAAGCTAGGGAACTGTAATAGTGCTCTAATTAAAAACAGATGTGCACAGAACGAAACTGAATAATTTTGTTTACTATTATTATTATTATTATTATTATTGTTATTATTATTGCTATTATTATTATTATTATTATTATTGTTATTATTATTGTTATTATTATTATTTTGATTTTGTTTTATATCATGTATGTCTTTTTGATTTGTATTCGATTTCTTGTTATTTTCAGATGTTTGATTTACATGATAATTTATTTGCTCCTTCCATTTATAACAATTAAAAGTTATATTAAAATGTGGAATTAAATATTTACATTCTTCATATGAGAATGAATTAATTATATCATTTATTTTAATAAGTTTTATGTCTTCAAGATTAAGATGAGTATTTATTTTTAAATATAAAGACATGGGTATAGCAAAAGCAAAATTTGGAAGTATGAAATGTAATCTAATTTCATAGTTATTAAAAATATATAAATTTGTTTGTTCATTCATAATAATAGACTGTTTGTTTTTTTGATTTGTAAAAATATCACAATTTTGTGATGAATGTATGGAATTATTTTTTAATATATCATTTTGATCACATTTATTTATATGTATTTCTTTTTGCTCATTATCTGTATTATAAGTAGTATCATTTTTTGTAGATGCTTCATTTTTATTTGTTGACACATCATTATTCTTCAAATAATTATGATGATCATCATGATTAGGTTGCATGTTTACTTTATTTATATTATGTTCTTTATATTCATTGTTTTGAATATTTTCTTTGTCTTGATTCGATTGGATGTTAATGTTATTTATTTTATCAGTATTATTAGTAGTAAGATTATTTTCAATATGTTGTATAGGAAGTGTGTTTTCTTGATCTATTAACAAGGTTATTATTTGAGCATATGTGTGAGGAGGTATTACAGATTGAATATTTTGTATTATAAAATTAAAGGAGAAATATAAAAGAAAATCATATAAATTACATTTGAGGATAATATTATCAATTCTTAATAATATACTACATAAATCATTAGCTAGATCAATTTTACATAATAGCTTTGCAATTTCTAATGCTGTGATTGTACATGCTTCATTTTCTAATGATTGCATATGCATATATAATGATTTGAATATACATTTATTATCATATATATATGGATTAATAAAAACATTAAAATTTTTATTTAAAAAATTAGGATGAAAATTAATATGAAAAATATTTTGTAATAATAAAATAGATGTTTTAATAAAATTATTAGCAATTTCATAATTTCTTGTTTCATTATAATATTCAGCTAATACAAGTAATGTTTCTATATGATATGGATATTTTTTTACTAAGTCATTCATTGCTTCTATATCATGAGAATCTAATAATAAATAAAATAAATTTTCAGCATTCAAATATAATTTATTTTTTTCAATTTTAAATTCATTATCATTATATTTCATAGATAAAGGTGCTTGAACTATTTTTGTTGTAAAATCTTGAATTATCCAATTCTTCAAATATTTTATTTTACTTTTTTGAATATACTTTTTTTTTTTAACAAAATTTTTACCAAATATTCTTTTTAATTCTATATTCACATCAAAATTATTTTTTTCTAATTTTAGGCTATAATCATATTTTTCATGTGTGCATGTAAAAAGTTGAATCTGGATGGATTCTCCTTCATTATTATAATCACTACAATAATTTTTATTATCACTTTTATTATTATCTGGATTGGTCATAAAATTTGTATTCCCCTCATCTTGTGAAACATTAACTTTGTTATATTCAATATTGTTGTCACCTCTTTGATGATTATTATATATATGATTATTTAAATTATTTGTTCCTTTTTTTTTTTTTGTTTCTTCTTTATTTATTTCATTCAATATATCTGATATTTCTTCATCCACATTTTTTTTCTTTTTTTTTTTTTTCTTTTTTTTCTCTTCCACACTTGGGCTTATTTCAAAATAATTATCAAGTCGTTTTTCAACTGTATCTTTTTTATCAGTCATATGTTTTGTTTGAATAGTATTCTTTGTTTCATTGTTATATTTTTTTTTATTTCCTTTTTGTTTCTCTCTTAATTTATTATGCTCAATATTTTGTTTCCCTTCATTATCATTTTTATCACTATTTGTATTGTGGCTTGTTACACTGTCATCACTTTCTGATGACATTAAATAAGTGAAAACATTTTTCTTTTTTTTCCTTTCTATTAATTCTAAAGATGACGTTTCTTCTTCTTCATTAATTTTTTTTATCTCATCTTTTGTTTTCTCTTTTAAAAATTTTTTCAGCAGTCTGCTAGACATTCTATTATTAAAAAGGGTAATGTAACAATAAATACAGACATATAAACATAAAGAAAAAAATAATAAATAAAAATATATATATATATATATATATATTTAATATATATATTTTATTTTTTAAAATATGAAACCTTTCAAGGGGCAGAAAAAGAAAACACGCTCATCAAAATGTATTTGAAGTGTATAATATTATTATCTTATTATTTACAATACAAATTTTTTTCTTTTTTTTTTATAAATATATATAAAATAATGTTCTCTACACTTAAAAAAAAAATATATTATAAATAAATAAATATAAATATATATATATATATAATTTAATATATTTTTTAAATAAGGATTGATTATAACATGATATACGTTGATAATAATCTATCAAAAAAAAGGTACAAAAAAAAAAAAAAAAATATAATATTAATAAAAAAAAATAACAATATAAACATAAATATATATTTATATATATATATATATATAATATATGTATACCAATTATTTTAAAGATTGCATATTCTCAAATTTGAAAAACACAAATAATATTAAAATATATAAAATATATACTATATAATATATATATTATATATATATTATATATATTTTATATATATTATTACATATTCAAAACAACGAACCAATTGAATGTCAAGCACGTTTATTATTATATGAGAAGAAAAATACTTAAAAATAAAAAAAAAAAAAAAGGCTCATAACTAAAAAAATAATAAAACCAAACATATGAAAAAATAGAAAAATACATGAATCAACAAATTATTAGGGGAAAAGTGTCAGCATCTTAAATATACAAAAAGGAAATATATATATATAAAAAAAAAAAAAAAAAAAAAAAAAAAAAAAATTTATATTTTTTAAATTTTATAATTTTTTTTTTATTTTATATTTATTTTTTTTTTTTTTTTTTTTTTTTTTTTTTTTTTTTTTTTTTTTTTTTTTTTTTTTTTTTTTTTTTTTTTTTTTTT
>NC_031485.1:210838-214018 GCF_001602025.1 Plasmodium gaboni | reverse complement strand
AAAAAAAAAAAAAAAAAAAAAAAAAAAAAAAAAAAAAAAATATATAAAAATTAAAATAATAAATTTTTTTTTTTTTTTTTTTTTTTTTTTTTTTTTTTTTTTTTCCTACATTGAAGGTTTCAATAATATATATTAAACCTTCATTGAAATATTTACAAAAAAAAAAATAATAAATAAATATATATATTAAATATGTTTACAACATATATATATTTAGATTTAGATTTATAATTTTTTGAGTTTATAAAAAATAATTTGTAATTTTCTATTTTTTGGCATATGCCAATTTTATTTTATATAATTCAATTTGATGTTATATTTCTTTCTTTTGATGTTATTATTTTTTAAAATTATTTGGATCTGAAGATTTTGTCAAATTTAAGTCATAATATGTATTTGTCTCTAAAAAGAAATTTGATGAATTTTTCGTATGATCATTTTCTTTTATATCTTCTAATGATTCATTTGTGTTTTTATTGTTTAAATTTTTTGAATTACATAAAATATTTGAATTAAAATGAACACTTAAACATGTAGTGTTAGTAAGAACTATTTCATTTGAATAATTTGGATTCTTAAAAATATTTCCACAATTAAAATGTTGAAAAAAATTTCGATAGTAGAAATGGTTATTCGAAAAATGATTATAAGAGAGGTTGTTATTTGTATCAGCATCATCATCATCATCATTTTTATTGCCATTTTTTTCGTTGTCATTTTTTTCATTGCCATTTTTTGTGTTTTCATTTTTTGTGTTGTCATTTTTTATGTTGTCATCTCTTTTGTTACTATTAGTATCACCATTTTGCCTGTAAAAATAATTAATATAATCAACATAAGTGTCATCAAAGTTAAAAAAATTTCTAAATCTTTCCTTTATTTTGGATGTTAATGTATGTTTATTATTTTGTTTAATTTGAATTGAACATTTGAGTTTTCCATTATTTTCTTTGACAAGTAAATTAATTTTTTGATGATTTTTTTTTAAGAGAATTATTTGTGTGAGCATTCTATTTGTTATTTTGAATTTTTTTAAATATGAAAAGAAATTATTTTCTTGAAAAAGATAATTAATAAAAGGTGATTTGGTTATAGTTTTTAAATATGTTAATGCTTCATCATAAGATAAATGTATAATATTATTTTCATGATAATATAAAAGAATTAATGTGAATTTCATTAATATTTTTATTCCAAATAAAAAAAATAAATCCCATAATTTTAATGTATTTTCAAAACTTAAATCTTGAGAAAATAAAGTCAAAAACCAGTTCACACAAAAAAAATCGATTTTTATTTTTTTCCTTCTAAAATAATAAAAAAGTTTAGGTATATATGCTTTTATTAATATATTTAATTGATAAATTATTTTTTTTAATTGTGGAAAATTATATGAGAACATTCCTTTTATATTATAATTTTTTAACATAGATATAAAACAACGTATTGTATCTATATTTTTTCTAAAAACTAATAATAATATACCAGCAATATAATTCATTCCTTGACAATATCCTATACGTTCATAATATAATGAACATACTTTTAATATATCTAATAATTTATTTTGCATATTCATATTTTTATTTATAAAATGCGGATTATTTGGAAATGTTCTATTAATGTCTTTTTCTATTGTTTTATCATACATACTTTTTCTATTCTTTAATTCTTTATAATATTCTTCACTTATGTAAGTATTCTCTTCTAAAAGTATCGCTTTCCATATAAAGCTTCTTTTTTCGTCACTTATAAATTGATACTTATATAACGTTTTTAAATTATTCAAAGAATATACTTCAAAAAATAATATTTTGCATGTTAAAGAAAATATATCTCTTTCTTTTTCGTTTAAAAAGGAAATAATTTTTTTTCCTAAAAAAGTTTGTAAGTTGGGTCTCACAATTGCGTTTTTTAAGAAGCTTCTTAGATATCCTTTATCACAGTAGGTGGAATATTTCTCTTCCTCAAAGGGATCATCACAATTATAATCACATTGGTTCTCATAATTATCATCATAATTATAATCACACTGATTATTATAATGATCATCATAATTATCACCATAATCATCACCATAATTATCATCATAATTATAATCACATTTATTATCATAATCATCATCATATTGATTGTCATAAGTATGATTATTATCATCATCTTCAACATTATCATCCTTTAATTTTGATGAACTCATGATACCCTTATAATCCAAGTCATTGTCATTTCTTATTAAATCATTTTTATATGATTTATATATATCATACTTATTATATAAATAGCATTTTCCATATTCCTCCGTTTCTGATTTATTACTTTCAACAAGGGTTGGCATTGTATAATCTTCAATAGTTTCTCTTCCAACAGAATAATTTAATTTATCATCTTGAATCTTTTCTTTGTCTCTCTTTAAAAAACTATCAAAATTATAATATAAATCTGTTTGACTATTATTATTAAGTTGTGAATTTAACCCATGTAAAGCTGGGCTACCGAAAATTTTAATAGAAGGTTTTTTTTTTCCACTTATTTTTTCTTCTTCCTCTTCTTCTTTCATATCATAATGATTATATGCTTTGATATCCTCTGTTTCATTTTTATATAATGCACTAATTTTTTGTTTATAATTATCCTTTTCTTTTATTATATCATTATTAAACATTTCTTCTTTTCACAATGACAGGTGTATGAGTAGCACAAGAACAACATGTAAAAAATAAAAGAATAATAAATGAATTAATAAATTATATATATATATATGCGGGCACTCTTTATATTATTTTTTTAAAAAAGTTGACAATATCTTATGCATACATAAGTATGCAAAAATTAAATACATATAAATAAATAAATATATATATATATATATATTTATTTATATATTTTTATAAAACTCTGTAATGTTAATAAATATACGAAAAAAAAAAAAAAAAAACTCACAAAATTTAAAACTAAAAATTAAGGTGAAAAATATAAAAATAATGACAGTATTAATAATTATTTTCAAAAGCTTATTTTTCCTATTTATGATATTTAAAAAAAAAAATATATATATAAAAATATATAAAAATATATTAATGACGACTATTGAAAAGCAAAAATATTACAAATAAGGGAATACATATATAAAATAATACACGTATATATTATATATATGTATTTTTTTTTTTTTTTTTTTTT
>NC_031485.1:208554-210538 GCF_001602025.1 Plasmodium gaboni | reverse complement strand
TATATATATATATTATTTGAGGATAAAATAAAAAATATACATACATATATATATATACATACATATATATATATATATATATATAACATTTTTTACAACTCGTATGAAATATAGATATTTTCCTTTTATCATTTTTTATGATTTCCATTTAGCGTATCCAGCTATGCACATTTATTATTTACTAAAATATATATATTATATATATATATATTTATATATATTTATATTGTGCCCCTTTTAATATTAAATAGTCATACAGGGTAACATGAAGCATATGATATTATGGTATATATATTTATATTTATATATATTTTATTTTATTTTTTTTGAAATATATTTTGTGAAGAATAAAAATTTGAATATATTAAAGAGTAATATTTTCCTTTTAACATGTATAAATAAAAATAAACATATTTTTTTTTATATATTAAGAAAGAATAAGAAAGAAAATAATAATATTTATCATATGAAAAAATCTGTAGACATTTATATTGAAAAATTTATATATACAGATTTATATAAAGAATATAAAAAAATAAAATATAATAATTACGATATATTTTGTAAGGATATAGAAACAGATGTAAATGAAACATCCTTACATCCAAACTTTCTATCAACAATACAATTACAAATAAATAAATATGCAAAAAAAAGTCTGAACGAAATAAGATTTAAAACAATTTTTTCTGAACAAAAAATTTTTTCCACATCTTCAAAAAATCCTCCTTATGTTTTTCATCCCATATATTCTAATGTAAATAGTAAAAATAATAGTAAAAATAGTAGTAAAAATAGTAGTAATATTTCTTGTTATAATGACCATGTTTATTTTGATCAGCGATTTAAAATTAAAAAATATGAAAATATATTCATGTATTTAAATAAAGAAAAAATATATGATACTAATTATTATATCCCTGTATGGAATATACAAAATATAATATCTTCTTTATTTAATATACATGATAAAAGCTTTATTTATAATATGCTTAATATTATAATAGAAAAAAAAGAAATAAATATGTTTCAATTAAACTTATCTTCTGAATTAATCTCTCGTTTCTTAATAGAAATTAATGGGTCTTTATTATCATCTTTACTTTCTTTAAAATATAAAATGTCTATACATATAGGAGGAGGAAATCATCATTCCAAAAAAGGAAGAGGTGATGGATTTTGTATATTTAATGATATTGCTATATGTATTCATTTTTTATTATCTAATAATATTATAAAAAATGTTATTGTCTTAGATGTAGATGTTCATCAAGGTGATGGAACGGCAGAAATTTTTCATAACGTATCAAATGTAAAAACTATTAGTATACATTGTAAAGATAATTATCCTCATATTAAAAAAAAATCATATATTGATATAGAATTAAATTCATATATAGAAGATAATGAATATCTTTCTATATATGAAAACATTTTTAAAATTATTAAAAATATTCTCTTACCAGATACTATCATCTTTTATATAGCAGGAGTAGACATAAGTAAAGATGATGATCTAGGTCTTCTTAACATATCTGATGAGGCAATCTATAAAAGAGATTTCTTAACATATCGAATGGCAATACAAAATAATATACCTATTGTTACACTTCTCTCAGGGGGGTATAACCAATGCCAACACGTACTAACACAAAAGCACATCCTAACATTTAAGTAGGATAAAAAATTAAAAAATATATATATATATATATATATATATATATTTATTTATTTATTCCTTTTCCTATTCATGTTCACCATCTCGCAGGGCAGCAAAGGATGCGTGGAATACAATGAAAAAAGAATGACTATGCATGCAACTCTTGTTTTTTTTTTTTTTTTTTTTTTTTTTTTTTTTTTTTTTTTTTTTTTTTTTTTATATATTTTCTTTTATTTTTTTGTTCTTGTTATTTGTGAATAATTTAAGAATATTAATAGCATTAAATGAAAAGAAAAAAAAAATATTTTTTTTTTTTTTTTATAT
>NC_031485.1:199251-206751 GCF_001602025.1 Plasmodium gaboni | reverse complement strand
GTTCGCTATAATTCTTTTTATATTTCTCTATTTTATTATCATCTTCATTTGATGATTTTACTTTTAAATGTTCTACTTTTTCTTTTATTACACTTTCTTCATTTTCAAAAAATTCTGAACAAGTCAGAATTTTTTCATCATTTTGGCTATTTTGTTCATGTACTTTATGTTGATCTGTTATTTGATCACATTTTGAAACATCATCTTTTAAAATTTGAGATAGATGGTTATTATGAATTTCCACTTTATTCTCATCGTTGTTATTAATAGAATTTGTATATATTTGGTTTATCTCTTTATTAACATATATATTTATTTGGTTATTATTTTGTTCATTTTTGTTCTCTTCATTTTTGTTCTCTTCATTTTTGTTCTTTTCATTTTTGTTCTCTTCATTTTTGTTTTCTTCATTTTTGTTTTCTTCATTTTTGTTCTCTTCATTTTTATTTTTTTCATTTTTGTTCTCTTCATTTTTGTTCTCTTCATTTTTGTTTTCTTCATTTTTGTTCTCTTTATTTTTATTCTCTTCATTTTTATTCTCTTCATCCGTAAAAACTGGGCCAATACTTGCTCCAAACTTTTCAATTCTTGACAATTCAATGTCATACTCGCGTACTTGTATTTCTTCACAAAAAATGACTTTGCTATTACGTGTGTTTCTTTTTTTTTTCTGATTTATATTATTTAAGAGATTGAGATTGGAGGAATGTTCATTTGGTGTGGTTAACAACTTCTGTTTATTAATATTTTCATCATCATCCTTATTAATATTATTATTATTATCATCGTTCATGTGATTATTATTATTGTTGTCATCCTTAATTTCGTCTTTTTCTGTGTTTGATCCTTTAATACTTAGGGATTCATGTTTTTCCTCTATTAACACATTTTCTACACATTTATCAATATCACTATGTTTGTTATTATCATTATGTTTGTTGTTATTATCATTATGTTTGTTGTTATTATCATTATTTTTGTTGTTATTATCATTATCTTTTTCGTTTTCCATTTTTTTTAATGAACAAACGTAATCATTGCTATTTATAAAAGGAGTGTGCACTAAATTTGAGGGAAGTGTCCTTGAAGGGTCAGCACCAGAATTTTTATGAACACTTGAACAATGCTCTGTCAACATATTATAATTATCAAAATAAATATTTACACACAATGGACAATGATAATGTGGATCGATTATAATTCTTTTTATTTTTTTTTTCTTCTTTTTAATTCCTTTATTAATATAATTCATATTTGTTTTATTTTGTTCCATATCTTCTTTAGTGTGTATTAATTTACAAGGAAAAATAATATATCCTCCAAGAATTTTTCTATTCATCCAATGTTCATTTAAATAATGTGAATAATTTTTTATATAACTATTTGGAGGATAATATTTTTTATCACATAAAGGACATAGAAATTTTTGCCAGTCTGGTTTTCCATATATTAATCTTTGATCTTCTAAAGAATGAAAAGCTTCGATTCGTAATGGCATGACAGGAGATCTATGCATTTCTTTATAAATGTTTGTTATATATGGTATATCACTATTTAATTTTTCTGCTTGAACAATAGCATTTCTATTATTTGAATCATAAGTATTCTCATTATTAATATGTATCTCTATATGTTCATTTATATCTGTATTTAATTTATTTTCAATCATAATATTTTCTTCATTTAAAAATATATCATCTTTATTTGTTTCATATAATATTTCTGATTCTTTTTTTTCTATATCATTATTAATATTCTCAATGTCATTTAATTCTTTATGTGAGCCTTTATCATATTGTATTTTTGTCATATTATTATATGTATAATTCATAACTTTTTCTGTATTTTTTTCTTTTTCATTATTATATATAGGATTCTCCACATTTACAGGTTCACATATTGTTTCTTTTGATTGAATGTTTAAAGATATATCTTTTAAGGAATTTAAATTAGTATTATCATTTTTTATTTTATCATCGTCATTTAGTTGTTTTTCATTTACATCACATTCCTTCTTATCACATACAAAATTATCTCTTTCATTTATGTTTTCTTCAAATTCTTTTCTAACTATAATATTTGATGGGGCTACCAAATTATTTTTTTCGCGCATACTTAAAATATTACGATTTAATTCCCTTTCATCATCAGGATCATTTGATGATATTTGCTTGTCACCATTTTTCATGTTTTCTTGTAGATCTAATACATTTTTTTCATGTTCGGAGTATTCGTTTGAATTATGATTATTAGATATATTTTTTTTTATAACATTAGTATCATTTTGACATATAAAGTTTTTTATTCTATCATATGTATTTTCTATATTATTCATTTCTTTGTTATCCTTTTGATTTGTAAAATTATGTGCTATGGCAGAATCATCTTCAGGAGAAACATTTTTTTCGTTTTTATTTATGGTTGTAGTGGCAACATGAACAAATTTAGACATGTCCAGATTATTTATTATATCGTTATTAATAAGATTAATTATTTCTTCATCTATCATTTTTTTATGTGTCATTTTTTTATGTGTCATTTTTTTATCTATCATTTTTTTATCTATCATTTTTTTATGTGTCATTTTTTTATGTGTCATTTTTTTATCTATCATTTCTTTATCTATCATTTCTTTATCTATCATTTTTTTATCTATCATTTCTTTATCTATCATTTTTTTATCACTTTTTTTTTCAAATTCTTCATATTCTTGATTCTCTCTATTTTCATCGAACTCTTTCAAAACATCTGTTGCAAGACTACTATTTTCATCAACACTGTAGTGACAATTATAATCATTATTATTATTATTATTTTCATCATTTTCATCATTTTCATCATTTTCTTCATTTTCATTATTCTCATTGTCTTCATTTTTTTTATATAAATCTAAAAAAAAGGCAAAATAATAATTTTTCATAATATTGTAATAATTATACTTACGAGATTTACTATCTCTCTTATGTCCTTTCTTATGTTTACGGCTTTTGTCATTAACATGCCTATGGTTATTATATTTATGATCCTTCTCATCCTCACATATATCATGCCTATCATGTTCAGACATATCATGCCTATCATTTTCATTCATATCATGCCTATCATTTTCATTCATATCATTCTTATCATTTTCATTCATATCATTCTTATCATGTTCATTCATATCATGCCTATCATTTTCATTCATATCATTCTTATCATGTTCAGACATATCTACCTTATCGTTCATACATATGTCTTCCTTATAATTAATATTACTATTACCACAATTAATATAATTTTTTTTATCAGCTTCAAAAGTACTATTACTTATGCACGATAATGGCGACAAACGCACTTGCCTACAATTAGAACTATTTTTTTTTACATTATCTAAATAGTCATTATCAAAAAAATTTCTATAACTGTTATAATTTTTTTTATTACTCTTATTTTGAGAGATTCCTGTTTTATATTCATCGGATAATGATATATTTTCTTTTTCATTTATACACATATTTGAAACATTTTCTTGTTCATTATTTTGTATTTTATATAATTCTTTTAAAAAGTTATATTCTTTTATCTCGTCAGAAGAAAAAGTGTGCACAACTTTTGCCTGACCACCTGCACTGTTCATATGTTTTTTAGAACTAGCCAAAGCAGTAGAATCTATATATTTTTTATTATTTAGTTTTGATTTTTGATATTTTTCTCTTAATTTTAAAATTTTCATAAATTTAATATTAAAATCATCATTGTAAGAGTAAATATTACTATTATAAAAATCATATAAAGAATTATTAAATGCATTTTTTAAATGATTATTTTTAAATTTCTCCTTTGTTACTTTTTCACCTGACTTGTTCATGTGTTTTTTATCAAGTGTTAATAAATTTTGAATTTCTTCCTTGTTGATATCATTGTTAAGATGTTTGGGGTATATTCCAAGGAGATCATTATTGTCGTTTATATTGTTAGATGTTTCATAACTATCACTATAAATATTATAATTATAAGGATGATGATAATTATGTAGCATGTGTTCATTATTAATGTTTATATGATTATTTATATGGTTATTTATATGGTTATTTATATGGTTATTTATATGATCATTTATATGATCATTTATATGATCATTTATATGATCATTTATATGATCATTTATATGATTATTTATATGATTATTTATATTATTATATATATATTTATTTATATTATTATTTATATTATTATTTATATTATTGTCTATATTATTGTTTATATCATCTTCGTTTTTATTAATATAACTATAATTTGTAATTGTGCTACGATATTCACAAGTGTCATTATAATTATATCCAGTATCATCATTTTCTTTTGGTACGTGTTTATAATATTTATCTGTGAGTTTTTTTACAAAATCATTGTAAATTTTGTTATTATTTTCATTATTTATATTTGATATATTTTGTATAAAATTTTTAATATCTGTTAAAGTAACAACTGAATTGTTATTATTATTATTTAGCAAATTTTTTGTATATACATTGAATTCTTCATTATTATGTTCATTACTTTTATAACTATCTATTAAATTGTTTTTATGTAATGGATGTATATCCTTTGTAAAACATTCAGAATTTTTATAATCATTTTCATATAAATTTTCGTTACAAGAATGTTTTTTATTTAATTTAGAAGATGTGTTATTATTTGATTTTATTATTATATTATTATTGTTATCATGATAATATGAAATATTTTGTGCATTTGTTATATTGTTTATATTTTCCATATTTGGTATATTTATTTCATATTCATTTTGTTTATGAATGTGAATATTATTTTGTATGTCATTTGTTTTATTATTGAGTATATATTGACAGATAAGGTTTTTAAGGTCTTGTTCTAAAGATTCCGTTTGTTGATAATTATTTATATAATTTTTATTATGATGATGATATGTGTTCATATGATTGTTTATATGTATATTTTCATCACAAGGAGACATATTTTCTACGTCATTATTAAATTGGTTATTATTTTTGTGATTACTATCATTTATTATCATTTGTTTTAATAGCATGTTTGAGGTTAGAAGTTTAATTATTTCATCATCTATAAATGACGAATTTATTATTTGTTTCATATTACATTCATTGGAATGTTTGATATTATTTTTATAAATATCTTTATATAAATCATTGTGATTATTAAATATATTTTCTTTTAATTGTTCATTTGGTTCATATTTATGAGTATCTGCATAAATAAAATTGGATACCATATCCACATCACTATTATTATTATTATTATTATATATATAATTGTTCATGTGATTTGATTGGGGGTCATAATCACCCTTATAATTAATAGAAGAATTATTTTTATAATTCTCATCAAGATTATGCATTTCCTCTTTGTCATTTTCAAAAAGGTTGTGATGATTCTTATCAACGTGATCTAAAATAAGTGAATTTAAGGAGATATTAAGATTGTCGTTATTAAAATTTATATGATCATCATTGTTTAAAGAAATTGGAGAATTGTTATCATCGAATATGAAAGGATCAATATGGTTTGTTTTTGTTGTTGAAGAGATATTGTTTTCTTTATCAAAAATATATTTATCATTATAATGATTATTATTATGAATATAATTATTATTTTGGTTGTAACTATTTTTACCATTTATATCGGCTGTTTGATGACTGTTTAAAAAAATATGTTGATTTGCTAACCTTTGAACAATGTTAATATATTTTTCTTTATTTTCTTGAATATATTTAATATCATTATTATTATGATATGTATGTGAGTTTTCATTTTTATTTTTATTTTTATTATTGGGTTTATCAAAGAATGAAACAAAATTTTCAATTTCTTCTTTTTTTGGTATTGTATTATTTGTATCCATAAGACTATTTATATATTCATCATTTAAATTTTTTAAAATATTTGAATTTTTTAATTTAATTTTTTTCTCAATTTGTGAATTGGATAACATATTAGAACCTTTGACATTTTTTTTTTTGTAAGAATTATTTTTATTATTATGATTAGGATTAGGATTATCATTAGGATTATCATTAGGATTATCATTAGGATTATCTTTTATGAATTCTTTGTTTATTATATAATTTTCATTGGAATTTATTTTATTTTCAAATGATTTATAATCACAATTATTATTATTATTATTATTTTCATGTTGATAATGATTATTAGAAATTTTAGGATCCTCTTCCTTTTGTATTGAATAACTTGTCGTTCTCCTCTTTTTATTATTGCTTCTTAAAAAATATGGATTATTACTTGTATTTATGAATATTTGACTTGTATTGTTATAATCATCATTTTTGTTTTCAATATTTAAAAGTTGCTGATCGTTTGAGTTTTCTTTTTTTCTTTTTTTAATTTCTTCTTCTTCTTGTACTTTTTTTATCTCTGCTAATTTTTTTGTCTCTGCTAATTTTTTTGTCTCTGATAATTTTTTTGTCTCTGATAATTTTTTTATCTCTGATAAATTTTTTGTCTCTGATAAATTTTTTGTCTCTGATAATTTTTTTATCTCTGATAATTTTTTTATCTCTGATAATTTTTTTATCTCTGATAATTTTTTTATCTCTGATAATTTTTTTGTCTCTGATAATTTTTTTATCTCTGATAATTTTTTTATCTCTGATAATTTTTTTATCTCTGATAAATTTTTTATCTCTGATAAATTTTTTATCTCTGATAATGTTTGTATTCCATGTACTTCTTCCTCTTGCACTCGTTTTATATGTTCTATTTCATCATTTTGTTTTGAATTAACAATATTGTTGGATATAATATTTATATTGGATATTTCATATAAATTATTTCTTATGGGCAAGACATTTTGTTTATTTTTTTCTGCACACGTTATATGATTATATATATTTGTAGATGGACATTTTAAATTTTGATTTTGATTTTGATTTGTATTTTCTTTTTTGTGTTTTTCTATATGAATATAATTATTTTGTCTTTGCATATTTTCTTGATCCTCATTTGTATGTAAGGAAATGTTTTTTTGGTTCTTCCCCTCTTTGCTTCTTGTATGAAGAATATAATAATTATTATTATCAATATAGTTACTATCAACAATATAAGTACTACTACTTTTATTATTATTATTATTATCATCTGTGTTGCTATTTTTATTATGTTCCATTTTATTTTTATTATGTTCCGTTTTATTTTTATTATGTTCGGTTTTATTTTTATTATCTTCCATTTTATTTTTATTATGTTCCGTTTTATTTTTATTATAACTTATTCCAGACACATTGCTCATATCCAAAGAATCATTTTCATTTTTGTTTAAAATAATATTGTTACTATGTTCTTTTTCTTTTATTATTTCTTCCTTTTCTTTGTCATCATTATTTTTAAGAGTATAATCTTTATTTCTGCTTTTTATATTCTCACATGATGTCATAATCTCATCTGTTATCTTTTCGATTAATAAACTTGGATTTCTCATATTTTTATTTAATATATTTTCATCAT
>NC_031485.1:194803-198484 GCF_001602025.1 Plasmodium gaboni | reverse complement strand
TCCATTTATGTCGTGGTTTATATTTATTTCACTGGAAAAAACATTTTCATAGCTTTTTCTTCTCATCTGCTCGAACGTCAATCCTTTTCTTACTTCCTTATGATTTATATTTAAAACATTATTGTCATTTTTTTTATTTGATGTATTATTTATAGTTTCATCAAACGTGTTAAGTAATTTATCCTTTATTTCATTTAATGTTTCTTCACTTTTATTAATATTTATAGATATTTTATTCTTACAATTATATTCTTTCTCAACAGATTTGGAATACATATATGTATCATTTTTATAATTATAATCCTTTTTATTATCTATTTCCTTATTTATATCGTTATCAAATATAATATTGTTTTCATTGGATCTACAAAAAATATTTTTACCTTCTTCTATAAAAGAATTGTTAATAAAATTTTCGTTAAGATTCATATTATTATCTATACATTCAAAAGATGTATCATTGATATTTTTATTTATTATTATATTTATATGACTATTTGAAATTTGGTCACATGGTTCATTTTTATGTGTCTTCATATTATTTACAATATTTTGGTTATCATTTATATTGTTAATTGATGATATATATGTTTTGTTTGGTTTTTTTTCTTTACAAATTGTTGATTTTTTTATATTATAATATATATGATTAGAATTGTTTTTTATTTCTTCATATATATTTTTATTTTTATCTTTATTTGTATCTTTATTTGTATCTATATTTGTATCTTTATTTGTATCTTTATTTTTATCCTGTATCTTTTTTTTATCACTATAATTATCACCTTTTTTATTTTCCATTTTTGAATATTTAGATATAACTTGGTGACATTCCATATTTATATTATTATTCTTATTTTTTATTTTCTCATTACAACTTTTTTTAATAAATCGCACATTAGCACCTTGTGTAAACGTATTATTTGTCTGTTTAGATGATAACCCTTTGATAACAGAATAAGTATTTATATCATCTCTTTTCATATGGTTTATATTAAGAGATTCATTTTTTTTATAATTATTTTTAAAAAAATTTTCTTCTTTTTTTTCGTCTTCATCAACAATATAAATTGTTTTATCTTGATAATTATTTTTATTATTATCAACATTATTATATTTATTCTTTTGGTCTTGTTCATTTCTTAATTGATTACCTTCTTTTATAATATCAGAAAGATTTTCTTTTTCATCATCAACTATTAATTTTTTTTTTTTAATTAAATCATTATTTATTTGATCCTTTGAATTAATATTATATCTTCTAGAACTAGCTTGATTATTTTTTATATAATCACTATTATGAATTACAATATTGTTTTTGATATTATTTGAGATATCATTTGTGATATTTTTAATGTTGTTTATATTATTTCTTCTAGTTTGAAAAGACGAAGAATAATTATTTCCTTTCTTCATAATATCATCAGAACCATTTTTTCTATTCACATTAATTATATTTGGTTTACTTATATTATGATTTATTTTGTCTGCAATTTTTGTATTTGTTAGTTTATTATTAGTTATATGTGTATCTTTTGTATGTCTCACATCTTTTATGTTTTTTTTTACAAATGAAGATATACATGTTTCTTCCTTTCTTCTTCTTAAATGAAGATCATTCCCTTTATCTTTTAAAGATATATTATTGGAACGATTATTTTTTTGAGGAATATCATTATGTTTTTTAATTAGATTAACAGTCATTGTATGGATAATAATTTATTATATGTAGAGGAGATATACAAATATTTTTATACGTGTAATTATATATATATATATATATATATATATATATATTATTTATTTATTTTTTTTTTTTTTCTTTCACTATATTGTAGTGGAAGATTCCAAGAGAAATTATTTCATCATATCTTTTTTTTTTCATTCATTTAAAATTAATAAAATTATACATGTACAGACAAAAATATATATACAGATAAATATATATATATATATATATTCATTCATTTATATCTTATGACTGTGCTAAAAAAAGTTCATTTTAATATATGTGCCTATATTTTTATTAACAAGAATATATCGTTATTACAATGGACAAGATGTTTTAATAAAATAAAAAAAAACATCAGTGTTAAATATAAAGACTTATATGAAGTACGCAATATATTCTCTTTATATCCATAATAAAATCGTTACATGAAATAAATAAATAAATAAATATAATATATATATATTATTAATGATTAAGGGTATATAAATAGACAGGGGTTCCACAGGTAAACATTAAATAAATAAATATAAATATATATAAATATATATATTATATTTAAATTATACATATAATAAATATATACACGCACATATATATATATATATATATTATGTATATGTTTATTTTTTAAAAAGAAGGATTATCTTGAAATATGAACTGTTTTTTTATTTTATGTTTATATTTTTTTCTCTTTATAGTTATACATCTTAAATTATGTATTCATACATATAATATATATATATATATATATATATTTATATATATTATTTTGTGTGATAGATAAAATATGACCGCACACTGTTTAATACATACATATTAGTATAATATTGATTTTTATTTATTTTATCAAATAAATATATAAAAGGTTCAGGGTGATCCTTTTACATTGTAGGTGTAAACTTTCAATTATAAAAAATATCTTTCAATATTATTACATATATAATTATACATATATGTATATGTTATTTTTTTTTTCTCGCATTATTCTCTTATAATTAGTGTCCACATATATCATAAAATTTAAACAAGAGATCGCTTCTGTTTGAAGGTGTAAATACATGAATTAAGACTTTTATTCGAAAAAGTAGATGAAACAAATATCCTATATTAAATTATCTTTTTAGTAATATACTTTTTTCATAAGAGAAAGACACACAAAATATATTTATTTATAAATATATATATTAACAACAAAATTGTATATATTAAAACGATGGTATAGGAAAAGAATTGAACCATTTATTAAAAAATATATATATATATATATATATATATATTTTTGATTATTTTTATAAAATAAAACAAAAAAAGTTACAAATTTGTTTTCTGCAATTCTAATATTTCTTTACACTATGTATTTTCGTTTTAAAAATAAAATGTTTATTTTTTCGATTCTTTCTTTTGTTGTCTTTCTTTTTATACGAAGTTACCCAACGTATGTAAGTAGCTGCACTGTTTTAAAGGATAAGCATTTTTCTTTTTATGAGAGGAAAGTAAATTGGAAAGAAATAAAAAAATAAATACGTATAATGAACCTATATAATTATATATATATATATATATATATATATATATATATATATGTATATTTTGATGGTTCAATGAAGTGACCCTTATATGTTTTATTTTATGATGTTCCACCTACTTGTTTCCTTTATTTTTATTTCTTCTATCCAGATGAAAGAATTAAATATTGCTGATCCTCCTTACACCGTTTTCAATTTTTCCACAGAAGTGTCAAGTGACCATGATATTATTCAAGGTTAAGATAAAAGCAAAGGAAAACAATAAGAACAAATAAAAAAAGAAAAATAAAACACAGAGGTTTCTGTTTTATTTACAATGAATTGAAAGAAAATTAATTTTTTTGATATGTTCATGAAAATGAACTAGCTAAAAAATGTGGAGGTTTTTTTTTTTTTTTTTTTTTTTTTTTTTTTTGTGTGTGT
>NC_031485.1:184803-192303 GCF_001602025.1 Plasmodium gaboni | reverse complement strand
TCATATTTTATATTTTATATATAATTTTTCATATTTTATATATAATTTTTCATATTTTATATATAATTTTTCATATTTTATATATAATTTTTAATTTTTGTATTGAATTAAAACATTGTATATATCTTGAAAGACCGTATATAATTTGTTGACAGATTTACAACCGGTTATAATTATTTTTCCTGAAACAAAAATGAGTATAACTGATTTTAAGTTGGATGTTGGTTTATATCTATAGACTAATCCTGCAAATAGTTCAGGTTCATAATTACAATATTCTTTATGATCATGTGCTAAAACTTCTAATCTAACTGGTATATTACAATTAGCACTAGCAATAATATTTTCAATTTTAAAATTATAAAATTTAACTTTTTCTTTTGTTACAATTTTTATAATTTTTGCGATTTTTTTACATCCCATGATAGAATCTTTTTTGGTTCGTGTACCTGTTAACATAATTCTTCCATTTTTAAAAATAAGAGCTGTGCATTGAGGTTTATTTAATCTAATGATAAGAGTATTAATTTTACTTGGATTATATTCAGCATTTCTTATAGAAACAGCAACTAAGCGTAAATTAATATCTATACCTAAATTAGCTGATGATATGATATTATGTATATTTAAAGATATATTTTTATGTACTAGTTTATTTTTTAAATCATCTGATTTTTGTTTTTCTTCATTATCATATTCTAAATTATAATGTGTTGAACCAATATTATCTTGATTTATTTTTTCTAAAAATAACTGATCTTGTTCTAAAAAATTCATATCCAAAATATTATTATTATGAAAATTATTATTGTTATTTTGTATGTCATCATCATTACTTTTTATATTATCATTTTCTTTATTTATTATGTTTAATATATCCTTTTCATAATTCTGTTCTTCATAAGGAAGGGTACTATGTACATGAATCGATTCATCCTGATCATTATTATCTTTTATTTTCTTCTTTTTTTTGTCTTTATCTTTTTCTTCAGTATGCATTATTATAAATATAAATATATATATATAAATATAAATATATATATATAAATATAAATATATATATATAAATATAAATATATATATTTATTTATTTTAATACATTATAAATAACTTATTATTATAAAAAATTTGTATATATAAAAAATATATATATGTATAATTTATTCTTAATAAATAAATAAATATATATATATATATATATATTATATATATCTTTTCTTAAATACTAGAAAAACAAAATTGTTCTATTGGGGGCAAAGAAATATACATAATTTTATATATAATATTTATTTATTTATAATATTAATTTTATTATTATTATTTTTTCTTTTTTTCTTTTTTTCTTTTTTTTCTGAATATTTATTTTTAAAGTAATAAAAAATATAATTATATATATTATAAACAAAATGAGTTATATATAATAAAAAATATTTATTTTGAATGAGTTAATAATAAATATATATATATTATATATATTAATATATTTATTAAATATGGTCGTTTGTACTATATATTTTTATTTATAGAATACCAATGAATACCTATATATATATTATTATATATAATATATATATATATTATAATATATATAATTTTTTTTATGCAATAGATAAAAAAACAAAATCAAATGTTCTACATTTAAATAATTTCTTTCTCATAAGGGATATAAATATAAAATATGTAAACTGTTACATTATTATATTGAAAGAAAAAAAAAAAAAAATATATATATTATATATATATATATATATATATATATATATATATTTTATATAATATACATTTTATAAATTTTGTTTTTATATTCATAAATTAATATATATATAATTATATGAATTTAAAATGTATAATATCCATCTTTTATATTGAGTTCGTTTTTAATTATTTGTAAAGAATTTTTTTTGAAATTGTAATATATATATATATATATATATATATATATATATGTAGGTAATTTTTTTTATTTTAAGTATTTAATTTTTTTTTTTTATATTACGATGAGAATAGAAAAGTGTTGGTATTGTTCAGGCAATATATATCCAGGTATAACAAACTGAAAAAATAAAATGAGAAAAAAGTCTTAAATATGTATATGTAAAAAATAAATGGAGAACATAAAATATAAATATATATATATATATATATATTTATTTATTTATTTATATTTATATTTTTATATTTTTATTTTTTAGGGCATGGTATATTTTTTATAAGAAATGATTGTAATGTTTTTAAATTTTGTCGAAGTAAATGTCACAAACATTTTAAGGCTAAACATAATCCTCGAAAAGTAAAATGGACAAAAATATACAGAAAAGAAAGAAATAAAGAATTAAATTATGATAGAACATTTGAATTTGAAAAGATTAGAAATGAACCAATTAAATATGATAGAGATATATATATAAAAACTATTAATGCAATAAAAAAAATTGATGAAATTAAAGAGAAAAGAAAAATGAGATTTTATAAAAATCGTATTTTAGAAACAGCTGATAAAAATATTAACTTATCAATAAATTATATTAAAAAGAATCCATTACTTCTAAAAAATACAGAATATGAAAATGTTCTACAAGAATTAAAATTAAATAAAAACGAACGTGATGATACATTGATAATAAAAAATGCTTTTGAAGATGACCATATTATATTTACTCACAATAAGGAGGATATCAAATATAAAGCAGATATAACTACCATCTCAGAAAAGGAGGTAATAATAAAATGAAAAAATAAATAAAAATATATATATATATATGTATATATATGTGCATATATGTTATTGTTATATATATTTCTTATTTTTTATACTTATATATATATATATATATATATATATATATATATATATATATGTATATATATATATTTTTTTTTTTTTTTTTTTTGGTGCCTGTAGAAATTTAAAGTTCAGAAGAATAACAAGAATCTCATACTGGAATGATATGTTTTTAAAAATAAACGCCTATTAAAATATATACATATATATGTATATATTTATATATATTTATTTATATTTATATTTATTTATTTTGAACAAATAATTAATAAAATAATTTGAAATTTTTTGTTTTAAAAAAATATGTACAAATTAAAAAACGAAAAAAAAAAAAAAAAAAAAAAAACAAGAATTAAGAATCAAAATATAAATGTATATTTTAAAAGACATAAAATTTTTAATTGTGTGTAAATATACATATATATATGTATATATAAATAGATATATATATATATATTTTTTTTTTTTTTTTTTAACCATTAAAACAATAAACACAAAGAAAAAACAAAACAAAAGCATATCAAGCTTTCTTTTTTTTTTCTTCTTTTAATAACATAGAATATATAATTTCACAATTATATTTCATCGTCATGAAAAAGAAATGAGTCATGTTGTATCCACAAAGAAAAGTAAATAAATTGTTATTGCATATATCTGAAGGGGATATTAAAAAGGGGATATAAGATATAATTACAAAGGGGTACAATATATATATATATATATATATATATATATATATATATATATGTGTATGTATATATTATATATGTATATATTATATATGTATCATATATATGTTTCTATTAATTTAATTGAACCTGATGAGATAAACTGAAAATTTCTTTTAAAAATTAACTGCGAATGTATTTGTAGGCACGAATCTTTCCATTTATTTTTAAAGTTATATTTTACTATTAGGAACAATAAAAGGATCTAAAAAAAAAAAAGGAAAGATAAAATAAAGAGACACAATATATGCAAACATACATATATATTATATATATATATATTTATTTATTTATAACAATGTAGTTACCACTATTTGTATCCTAAGAAGTTTTATAAATTTATTTGTTGATGTTAAAAATATCGAAATATTATAAAAAATTTTAAAAAAAATATTATTTTTAGATTGTTCTTGTTGTGTTTCTTTAATTTTTATTAAGTGGTTTAATTCATTTTGTTCTTTCATAAGTTTTCTTGTATATTTTCCATTTAATATTAATAAATCATATTCACTTAAATGTTGATTTTCCTTTTTATTCTGATCAATGATTTTATTGTACTTTTTAATTTTCTTTTTTATTATTTCTATATTATCATTTATTTTACAGTATTCTGAATTATTCATATATCTATAATAAATATTCTTCACATTATTATAAATTTTATTGAAACCAAGTTTAAAAAATTTATTTTCCACTATATAAGAAGAAAGAAAAACAATTATTTTTATAATTAAATAGAAACATAAATAAACGGTCGAGCTATGCACAACGTAACTGACCGTATTTGAATGGCTTTCCATTTTAAAAAAAAAAAAAATACATACATATATATATATATATATATATAATATATATATTTTATTATATTATTTATGTACGTATTGTTTTTATTTTATTTATTAAAAAGTATACTTCGCAAACATTATTATGCCTCAAATAAAAAAGAAAAAAAAAAGAAAAAAAAAATAAGAAAAAAAAAGGATCGTTTTTAAACAAAAAAATTAAAAAAAAAAAAAAAAAAATGTACGACCATTTATTATATTATTAGCATATTTACATATATATAAAGCATATGAACATAAATATATTATATTACATCTTTAAGCGTGTGGAAAAAAATAAGTATATAAAATAGAAATATTAAAATTGTAAATATAAATAAATATATATATATATATATATATATATATATATATATATTTTTATTATCATATTGTTTTATTTTTTTATTATCTGTAAATATTAAATGATTAAATGTAATATATAAAAAAATATAAATTTTGATACATGATGTAAATATATTTATACATATATAATTTTATATATATTATTATGTATGTAAATATCAATACAGTTAAGATAATAATTATAGCTAAAATATAAAAATATATAAATAATTTTACTCTCTCTACATTTATTTTTTTTGAAGATATATTAAAAAAAAAAAAATATATAAGATTGTAATATTTGTATATATAATGAGTGATAATTCTGTAGGTTCCATAAAAAGGGTAAGTCATAATTAAAAAAAGAAAAAGAAGGAAAATAAAAAAAAATATATATATATATATGAATGAATATCTATATATATTTATACATTTGATATAATTATATATTTTCATATATCTTTATTTTTAATATATCATTATTTTTCTTTAAGTTTAAAGAAATATCTAAAATGATTGAAACTACTCTAAGCCAGAATAATAGAGTAAAAAATATTATGACAAGTGAATTGTATTTGAAGAAAAAATGTGAAGCATCCTTAGAAACTGTAATGAAAAAAAAAAAAAAAAAAAACATATGACAACATAAAGAGAGACAAATACGTGTCAAAATGTATATATTATATATATATATATATTTATATATGATTATATGTTTATATATTTATAGATTGAACATACGACCAATCAACAAGAGTGTTATAAGAAGGTTTCTAAAATGTAATTTAAAACCAAAAGAATGTGAAAAAAATGTGTCCATTCGATGAGTTGTTATATATTTATTTATGGACATATTTTTACTTTTAGATATGTATCATAATTTTTTTTTTTTTTTTTAATATTTTGTAGTTTTATAAAAAAATCAAAAGACGAGTTGAAAAATGAAATGAATGATGAAATTGCTCAATATGATAAGCATTATCCTTACTTAGAAGTACTTCAAAATATTAATAAATAAATATATAATATATATATATATTATATATATGTTACAAATATATTCTTTTATTTCCGACTTGTATTTATATATTTTCATTTATATCATTTCAATTTAGGAGATAAGGAAAAAACTTGTTGATAAATTAACAAACCTAAAAGAGCAATATGTACAAGCCTATGATAGTGTAACCACACAATAAATCAAAAAAAAAAAAAAAAAAAAAAAAATAATATATATATATATTTTATATATATGTATATTCCAATTTTTTTTTTTTTTTTTTTTTTGTTACAGATAGAAAAGGAAGCAAGTAACAATTCTTAAGTAATATGGTAGAATATTTAAAAGACATAATATATATAATATATATATATATATATATGATATTATTGATAGATGGTCATATAGACAAATGTATAAACACATGCTCTTACAAATAATCCTGCACTTATTATTAAAAACAAAAAAGAAGAAAAAATAGAATGAATAAATATTGTAATATTTTTTATATTTAATGTTTTTAAAAAATATGTGATTAGTATATTTATATATTTTATATTTTATTTATTTTTTGGTACATCACATATATGTGTATATATGTACATATATTTAAAAGCATATGATATTCATTCATTCTTTCTTTTTTTTTTTTTTTTTTATAAATTTATAAAAAAAAAAAAAAAAAAAAAAAAACACATACATAACTTATCATTTTTTTATTTATTTAAGAACATCTAATTTGTATACACACAAAATAATAAATGATGAATTCTTTATTATTATATATATATATATATATATATATATATATATATTGTGATGATATTCTTCTTTGTATTATTTTAACGAGTATTTGATATGGCATATAAATATATATATTTAAATATATTTATTTGTATGTTCTTTTATACTATATTAAGGACTGATGAGAATAACATATTTTATATTTTTTAATTTTTTAATTTTTTAATTTTTTAATTTTTTAATTTTTTTTTTTTCCATATGGTTATATTAATCTTTCACAGTTTAAAAGGAGATTAGAGAATTGACATAAGATAAAAATAAGAGAAAATAAAATAAAATAAATATAATATATATATAAATATATTATATATATAAATATATTATATATATAATAGTTTATTAAGTAGTGTTAATTTTATGATTAATATGAAATAACATATATATACACGATTGCATAATGCTATAATATATATATATATATCTAATATTATTAATATGTACTATAAAATATATATATATATATATATTTATATTTATATAATATTATATATATGTTAATAGAAATATGGAAAAAGAATCAATTTCATTTTTTATTTTATTTTATTTTCTTTAATTTTTTTTTTTTTTTTTAATTTACATTTAAAAGTTATAATTCCATATGATTATTAACATTTTTTTAACATTTTTCTAAAATTTTTAAACATTTTTCTTTTTTCGTTTATTCATATTATTTTTACTTATACCTGTATTCTTTAAAATATAATATATATATATAAATCCCTTCGAGGCTTATAAAAATATAATACTATAAAAAAATATATATATATATAATATACATATATTATATATATATATATATATATATATCATATATTTATATATAATTTCTTTTTCTTTTTTTTTTTAATATTTTATTACCGATAAATAAATAAGTGTATAAAGTTTAAATACAAAGGAAAAAAAAAAAAAAAAAAAAAAAATAATAAATATATAAAAGATAATAAAAATATAAAAGATAATAAAAATATAAAAGATAATAAAAATATAAAAGATAATAAAAATATAAAAGATAATAAAAAA
>NC_031485.1:184046-184503 GCF_001602025.1 Plasmodium gaboni | reverse complement strand
AGAATCAATTTCATTTTTTATTTTATTTTATTTTCTTTAATTTTTTTTTTTTTTTTTAATTTACATTTAAAAGTTATAATTCCATATGATTATTAACATTTTTTTAACATTTTTCTAAAATTTTTAAACATTTTTCTTTTTTCGTTTATTCATATTATTTTTACTTATACCTGTATTCTTTAAAATATAATATATATATATAAATCCCTTCGAGGCTTATAAAAATATAATACTATAAAAAAAAAATATATATATATAATATACATATATATATATATATATATATATATATATATCATATATTTATATATAATTTCTTTTTCTTTTTTTTTTAAATATTTTATTACCGATAAATAAATAAGTGTATAAAGTTTAAATCCAAAGGAAAAAAAAAAAAAAAAAAAAATAATAATACATATATATTAATATAATATACATATATAAAATAAAAAAAAAA
>NC_031485.1:179862-181500 GCF_001602025.1 Plasmodium gaboni | reverse complement strand
ATGATAAGGCTGATAAACATGAAGAGGAACAAAAAAAGGAAGACACAAATGATATTCAGCGAACGGATGAAAATAAAGAAGATACGAAGGAGACTCACCAAATAGATCAAAATAAAGAAGAAAAAAAAGACATTGAACAAATAGATGAAAATAAAGAAGAAGAAAAAGACACTGAACAAACAGACAACATTAAATATGAAACAAATGACACTGAACGAGAAGATCAAAATAAAGATGATATGAAAGACATTGAACAAATAGATCAAAATAAAGAAGAAAAAAAAGACATTGAACAAATAGATGAAAATAATGAAGAAAAAAAAGACATTGAACAAGAAGATCAAAATAAAGATGATATGAAAGACACTCAACAAACAGACAACATTCAATATGAGACAAATGACATTGAACAAATAGATGAAAATAAAGAACAAAAAAAAGACACTGAACAAACAGAAAACATTAAATATGAGACAAATGACACTGAACGAGAAGATCAAAATAAAGATGATATGAAGGACACCCAAAAAAAAGACACCATTAAAGATGAAACAAAAGACACTGAAGAAGAAGATCAAAATAAAGATGATATGAAGGACACCCAAAAAAAAGACACCATTAAAGATGAGACAAAAGATATTGAACAAGAAGATCAAAATAAAGATGATATGAAAGACACACAACAAACAGACACCATTAAAGATGAGACAAAAGACATTGAACAAGAAGATCAAAATAAAGATGATATGAAAGACACTCAACAAACAGACACCATTAAAGATGAAACAAAAGACATTGAACAAGAAGATCAAAATAAAGATGATATGAAAGACACTCAACAAACAGACACCATTAAAGATGAAACAAAAGACATTGAACGAGAAGATCAAAATAAAGATGATATGAAAGACACCCAAAAAAAAGACACCATTAAAGATGAAACAAAAGATATTGAACAAGAAGATCAAAATAAAGATGATATGAAAGACACTCAACAAACAGACACCATTAAAGATGAGACAAAAGATATTGAACAAGAAGATCAAAATAAAGATGATATGAAAGACACTCAACAAACAGACACCATTAAAGATGAAACAAAAGATTCTTATCGAAGGGATGATAAGAAAGATGGGGCGTCGTGTGAAGAAGAAAAGAAAGTCATTATGTCAGAAATAAAAACTATAAAAGAAGATTTAGATAACTGCAATATAATAAATATGAAGGATAAAAATGAATGTGATGTTAAAGTAAATGAAAGTGAAAGAAAATTAAATCTATGTAAAGAAAAAGCATTGAAATATAAAGGAGAAATACAAGGAATAAACCATAAGTGTGATGAAAGGTTAGATAGAAAAAATAAAGAAATGATAATATTACAAGGAATTATAAATAAATTAGAAAATAAAATGGATGAAGATAAAAAAAGTGACAATAAAAATATCCAAGATAAAATAAAAGAAAGTGAAGAAAAAAGAAAAGAGGTTCCTATAAACAATAAGAATACTAAAGATAATGCTAATAGTAATGAAAAGAATGTACATCATAAAGATTATAGTCATCAAAATATATATCGACAAGAAGATAATTATTTAATTTCATATGAGATATTAAAAAATTATTTTGAGAAAATATTCG
>NC_031485.1:166097-179580 GCF_001602025.1 Plasmodium gaboni | reverse complement strand
AAAATAAAGATGATATGAAAGACACTCAACAAACAGACACCATTAAAGATGAAACAAAAGATTCTTATCGAAGGGATGATAAGAAAGATGGGGCGTCGTGTGAAGAAGAAAAGAAAGTCATTATGTCAGAAATAAAAACTATAAAAGAAGATTTAGATAACTGCAATATAATAAATATGAAGGATAAAAATGAATGTGATGTTAAAGTAAATGAAAGTGAAAGAAAATTAAATCTATGTAAAGAAAAAGCATTGAAATATAAAGGAGAAATACAAGGAATAAACCATAAGTGTGATGAAAGGTTAGATAGAAAAAATAAAGAAATGATAATATTACAAGGAATTATAAATAAATTAGAAAATAAAATGGATGAAGATAAAAAAAGTGACAATAAAAATATCCAAGATAAAATAAAAGAAAGTGAAGAAAAGAGAAAAGAGGTTCCTATAAACAATAAGAATACTAAAGATAATGTTAATAGTAATGAAAAGAATGTACATCATAAAGATTATAGTCATCAAAATATATATCGACAAGAAGATAATTATTTAATTTCATATGAGATATTAAAAAATTATTTTGAGAAAATATTCGAAATATATAAAACATTATATATTATAACAGTAGAAAAAACATTTCTTTCAATATTTATAAATAATATATTATATTGTAAAGATTTCATTATATTATTTATAAAAAAATGTGTAAGTGGTAGTGTAGATATAATATATATATGTTATAGTTTTTTTGGACATCATTATATAATAAGTTATATTATTCAATTATTTGAAAATAGTTTTTTATATAAATATTATAATTTTTTTAAAATAAAAATAAATAACATAAAATTAATGTTTGAAAGTTGTTTGTCAACATTAATAAGTGAGAATAAACCTAAAGTGATGACATTGAAAAATAATATTCAGAAGAATGTAGATGTGTTTGTTCATAAGTTGAATGATAGTTCAGAAAATTTAGTAAATCATATAAATACAATAAATCCACATGTCAAAGGAATTATACCTCCCAGTTTATCAGATAAAATTATATTATTAATATTTTTTACTATTATCAATGTAATACATATATATATATTATTTTGTTTATTATTTATATTATACGAATTTTTAAAAAGAGCTACTAGATTTACAATGAAATGGGGATCCTTAATAATTCGTCATGTTTATTATTTCATCTTTTTTTTTCTCACAATACCTGTAAGACCATGTATGAGAAAAAGACCAGGAAAGGGGCGTAGAGGATATAGAAGACATGATGATTTTATTTATAGCAGTGATCGTATGAATAATAATTATGAACGAATAAATAGTTTTGATAGAAATGCTAGCTATGATTATAATAGAAATGGTTATGACGAGAAAGGTAATTATGATAGAAACTATGATAGGAATTATGATAGAAACTATGATAGAAACTATGATAGAAATTTTGATAGAAACTATGATAGAAACTATGATAGAAATTTTGATAGAAACTATGATAGAAATTTTGATAGAAACTATGATAGAAATTTTGATAGAAACTATGACAGAAATTTTGATAGAAATTTTGATAGAAATTTTGATAGAAATTATGATAGAAACTATGATAATAACCACGGTCGTACTAATGATCGTAATAATGATCGTAATAATGATCATAATAATGATCGTAGTCATGATCGTAATCACGATCGTAGTCATGATCGTAATCACGACCGTAGTCATGATCATAAAAATGAACGTAACCATGATCTTACATATAATAATAATGAATCATATGATAAATCTGAAGAATTAATAATGAATAATTCAGAATTAAAAAAAACGAAAACTTCAAATATACACGAGAGAAAGCATTGAGAATAAAAATATTTATTAATTTGAAAAATGTAACTACAAGAAAAAGAAAAAAAAAAAAAAATTAATGGTATATATATATAAATTAATATATATATATATGTATATATATGTATGTATTCTTTTATTTATTTATTTTTTATATTTTATTTTATTTTTTATTTTTTATATTTTTTTTTTTTTTTTTATTTTTTTTTTTTTTTGGCATAATTTTGTTATGATTCTCATTTTTTAATTGGTACATACATATATTAAATATGTATTATATATGTGTGTCCTTACTTTATTATATTATTATTATTTTTTTTAATTAACTTAAAATCATTATATTTTATATATATATACACACACACATATATATATATATATATATATGTATGTGTTAATATTTTTATGAATACTTTATGTTTACAAAAAAAAAATTAAAATATCAAATGATAGAAATATTTGAAAAAAAAAAAGAAGAAATAATAAATAAAATGAATTAGATATAAATTATATGATAACAAAAAAAAAAAAAAAAAATATAGGTCTTCCTATATCTTTAATATCAAAGAATGTACATTATAAAAATATAAATAAATATAAATAAATATAAATAAATATAATTATATATATATCGAATGATAGACACATATATATATGTATATATATATGTAGAGTATAGGGACATTTCTTGTTTATATTTATTTTATTTTATTTATTTATTTTTTTTTTTATTTTATTTTATTTTATCATTTGTGTAATTTTTTAATTTTATTTTCATATACTCTCCTTTCCACATTTTCTTCAAAGAATTTATTTTCTAGATAGTTTTGATTTTTTTTGAGTTTATCATCATCTACTAGATTAATTAATTTATATTGTTTCCAGTCTTCTGATGACTTATCTATTGTATTAATTTGTTTTTCTTCTTGTATATTTTGTATGAGTTTATCAATATTAGTAAAATTTCCTCCTATATTAATTTTATCTTGTGTTTTTAAATATCTTTTATAAGATGCTGATGTTTTTTCAATTTTTTTTTTAATAGTATATATTTTACCGGCATACATATATTTTTTTTCAACATGTATAGAATTATTATCATAAAAACTTTCAAGTGCATTCTTAACAAGATAATTATTATGCATTTCTTTAACATATGTATCATTTCTAGATTTTTTTTTATATTCTTTAATAGTAATATAATGATCTGAATAATCATCTGGATATTTATTTATAAGATTATTATCATTTTGTTGATTGTCACTTTTTATATTTTTATTATCTTGTTCAATAGAACAATATTTATTTATATGATTATATAATTTATCTATTGAATTATTATTCTTACCAATCTGTGGATCTTTTTTATGAAACTGTAATAAAAAATCTCCATTTCTAATATTTGATTCATGAGTATATAATTTTTCATATTCTAAATTAATATCTTTATATGTTTTTTCTATCTTTTCTTTTATGATTGATTTTTTTATTGTATCCTTAATATCTTTAGAACGTCCTTTTCTTTTTTTCCTTTTACTCTTCCTATTATTATTATGTTCATCAATATTGTCATTATTATTATTATTATTATTATCATTATCATTATCATTATCATCATCCTCTTCATCTACAAAATAATCTTCATCTTCCTCATCAGATGAAGGAAATTGCACATCAGATGAAGGAAATTGCATCGTAAGGATAGTTGCCATTTGTTATAAAAATAAAACAAATATATAAGTACATATATATATATATATATTATATATATATATATATATATATATATTATATTATATATTTCTATATTTGCTATATAATTTAATTAGGATTAATCCATATGGCCATACAAAAAAATTAAATTATAATATATATATATATATGTAATATTTTTACTTTTTTATTTATTTAAAAATTAATATATTTTACTATTTTTCATAATAAAATTTAAATGAACAAAATATTGCATACAAAAAAAAAAAAAAAAAAAAAAAAAAAATAATAATATATATAATAAAATACATAATAATAATATATACCTAATTATATATATATATATATATATATTTATATATTTTTTTTTCGGGGAGAGAGAGAAATAGTCCTCTTGTGGATTCTACACACAAAAAGTCGTCAAAATAAAAGGAATATATTTTTTTATATTTTATTATAACACATATATATAAATGTTATATATTTATGAAACAATTTTTTTTTTTTTTTTTCTTCTTTTTTATGATGAAAAGAAAATATAAGAACATTTAAAAATGGTATAAGATAAACAAATGAATAAATATATACATATATTATATATATAATATATATATATTATTTTCGCATTATTTCAAACATTCATATATATATATATATACATATATAATATATTTATTATATTTGTAAGGAATGCAAAGAAAAGATTTAAGAAAAAAAAAAAAAAAAAAAAAAAAAAAAAAAAAAGAGAGAGACGATACACTTTTAATATATATATAATATATATATATATATAAGACCATATTTAATTTTGTATCTTATTAATACTTATAAATTATGTGTTATGATTATTTGTTTCAAACATATATTATATATATATATATTAAAAAAATTAATAAAATATATTTATACTAATATATATTTTGACATTTTATATATAAAATATTCTAGTTTTTTTTTTTTTTTTTTTTACATTATTATGTAATACATATTTATATATATATATATATTTATATATGTATTTATATATATATATTTTTTTTTTTTTTTTTTTTATTAATATTTTAACAAGCATATTAAAAAAAATGACTCCTTACACACTTAACATAATTTAGTTATATGAATAATTATTTCTTTATTTGTTAAATCAAAAAAAAAAAAAAAAAAAAAAAAAAAAAAAAAAAATACGTACTACATAAATATATATATATATATATATATATATTATATATATTTCATTTAATGTGTATTATAAAATTTATTAATACAAATTTAAGCCTAGATACTCTTTTTTTTTTTTTTTTTTTTTTTTTTTTTTTAGATATTATTTATAAAAACATTATTAACTATTACATGAGGAAAAAATATATATATATATATATATATATATATAGTTAATCATACATATTTATATATAATAATTAGGTGTAAAAGAATATATTGATATATATAATTTTTATGACTTTTTTTAAAGAAATATATGTGTGCTGTTATATTATAATATCATAGAGCTTTTTATATATTCATGTAAGTATTATATCATAAAAATATATATATATATATATATATATTATATGTATCATATGTTTATATTATAGACAGATTATATTACATAGTAATTATAAAAGTTTTTGTTTATATATTTATTTTTATTAAAGGAGAAATATCATTTATAAATTCTGAATATATTCTTAAAATTTTATGTATAAATATTTAAATGTTATAAAGAATAATAATATGCATAAGAGTATATATATATAAAAAATACATTTAATTATATGAGACAATTTTGTAGTTTTGTCGTTTATCAAAAAAGTGTAGGCTTCTATATATAACACACACATATATATATATATATATATATATATATATATATATATATATATATATTAATATATATATATATTTATTTATTTATTTAATTTATATACGTTGTTCTTTTTTTTTTTTTTTCAAATCAATAGCCTTTTTAAGAGGAATCAAAATGGTTGATCCAAAAAGAGATAACACAAGTGCGTCATCGAACAAAAAACAGTCCTCCATTTTAAGTTTCTTTAAATGCAATGAAGAAAAAACAAATAAAGCTTCTTCACTAATGGAAATAAATAACAAGGCACATGAAAAAGAAAAAAGTAGTGAGGAGAAGAACCGAATGAATTCTAAGAATAAAAGTGAAAAAGAAATTTTAGGGGCAAATAAAAAAATAAATGTGTTGGATATGTTTTTGTCAAAAGGAGAAATGCATAATAACACAAAAATAATAGATAATATAAATAAGGAGGGAATTAATGGAGATATATCATGTACAAATAAAAATATGAATGTGAATGAAAGTGATAAAATGAATAATCTTTTTCTTGATGAAGAGAATATAGAAAGAAGCAGAAGAAATTCTAGTGATAGTAATGTTCATAATAATAACATTTGTGATTATATTTCTAAGAATGATAGTTGTGATATTAAAACAAATGGTTGTAATAATAATGTAGAAGGTTTAGATGAGGAGAGTAAGTATCAAAATATGGTTCATAATAAAATGGTAGAAGGTAAGAACTATTTAGATAATATAGAATCTAGCACAGAAGATGATATAATTATAAAAAAGAAAAGGAAAATAATTTTAGATAGTGCAAGTGAAAACGAATGTATAGAAGAAAAAAAGAATAATATAAATAAAAATACTGGTAGTGTAGATAATAAATTAACTAATTTATTATATGAACCTAATAAAGAGATTGATAATAATTTATTATTATTAGATAATAATATAAATAATATAAAAAAATGTATTGAAAAAAGAAAAGGAGATGATAGTAAAAAATCACAAGAATTAGATTCTTTAAGAAATAAATATTTAAATTTACCTATTAGTATAACAAATGATAAATTCAGATTATATATAGAACATTATTTTTTATATTGTAATACATTTGAATTTCCTAAGTGGATACAACCACAATATATAAGAGATATAAATCTAAGAAGTCCAGATCATCCAGATTATGATTCCACAACTATATGGACCCCACCACCTGATCATAAATGGGCGATAGAATATAAACAAGCACATTATACTCCAGGTATGCAACAATTTTGGAAGATAAAATCAAAAAATTTTGATAAAATTATATTTTTTAAAATGGGAAGATTTTATGAAATCTTTTATATAGATGCATGTTTAATGCATACAATATGTTCTTTAAATTGGATGAGTGGAGAACATAAACCACATTTAGGATTTCCAGAACAATCTTTACATTTTTATGCTAAAAAAGTTATTAACAGTGGTCATAAAGTAGTTGTCATTGAGCAAATGGAAACACCAAAGGAATTAGAACAAAGAAATAAAGAATCTATAGGTCCAAAAGATAAAGCAATAAAAAGAGAGATCAACGAAATATATACAAAGGGAACTATTTTGCATGATAATATGTTGAGTGCTGAAACGAAATATTTGGTATGTTTTTACTTTGATGAAATTGAAAATGTGACAAATGATGATAATATGACAAATGATGATAAAATGAAAGGTGATAATAATATGAGAAGTGATGATAATATAACAAGTGATGATAATATAACAAATGATGATAATAATAATAATAATAATAATATGAAACATAATAATAGTAGTTATAATATATCCCTTTATGATAACAAAAGCAAATGCAACTTTGGTTTTGTTGTTAGTGATATTGCTACTTCTTATATTGCAGTTGGATATTGTAATGATGACGAATCACGAATTGTTCTTAGAACCATATTAGCTCAATTATGTCCTGCAGAAATATTATATTGCTCTAAAAATATAAATAAAGAAGTTTTATCAATATTTAAAAACATTCCTACATCTCCAGAATTAACTTGTTTAAATAATTTTCCAAACATTATTAGTTCATTTGATGAAATAAATAAATACTTTGAAAACATACCACCTAATTTAGATATATATAAAGAACAAAGTAGTGTCATATGTGCTTTTGGTGGGTTCATTGTTTATTTAAGATCTTTACTTTTAGACAAAAAAATATTTAGATTCTGTAAAATTGAAAACTATGATCTTTTCAAAAGAGAAAATTATATGGTTCTAGATGCTACAGCTTTAAAACATCTAGAAATTTTAGAAACACAATCAGGTGATACCAAGAATTCTTTATATGATTATGTAAATAAAACATGTACAAATTTTGGTGCAAGGAATTTAAGGAGATGGATCTGTAGTCCATTATTAGATTGTGAGAAAATAAAAGAACGTTTAGATGTAGTTGATTTCTTAAAAAACAATGAACAAGTTTTGTCACTTATAAGATTGAAACTAAGAAAATTACCTGACATAGAAAGATTATTAAATAAAATATGTATACAAGCTTCACAAAGTGAAAGAGGAGCTGTTTTTTTTGATAATGTTGTAAATACCAAATTAAAAGAATTTGTTACTTTTCTTAATGCATTCAAAGAAATCGATTCTATGTTAATAGATGTAAATAGAATGGAAAGAGATGGAGAATTACCTAGTCGCCTCTTCCAAATTTGTAATACACCTGATACATATAAAGATAATTTAAAAGGTTCTTATCCAAATATAGGATTAATAACAAATGAATTTTTAGAAAAAATTTATTTCGATGGAGATAAAGAATATAAACCAGCAGAAGGATGTGATGAAGATATTGATAAAATTAATGAAAAGGAAAAAAATGTAGAACATAAATTAAATAATGTTTTAGAACATATGAAAGCACAATTAAAAATATCTACCTTAAAATTTGTACATGCAAAATTTAAATATGAAGTTGAATGTCCAGATAATATACCAAAATCATTTTTAAAAAATGTTGAAATTACATCAGCAAAAAAAGGTTATGTTCGTATACATAATGATGAAATTAAATCTTTAGTTGAGAAACTAGAAGATATTGAACAAGAAAAAAAAGATGCTATATATCCATTCTTTCAAAAATTGTTCCATTTATTTTATGCTCATTATGAGAAATATGTCTCTGCATGTAGATTAATAGCAGAACTTGATTGTTTACAGTCTTTTGCTTATGTGGTCTTGAATACGTCTTTTCCTTTAACTCGTCCCATACTACACCCTATGCATTCTAAAAAGGTACGCCTAGGAAAAAATAATGACATCATAATGTGTAAAATGATGTTCCATATAAATGTAAATATATATATATATATATATATATTATATATATATATAATTTTTTGTGTAATACATCTTATTATATTATCACCCTATTTTTTGTTTTATTTTTTTGTTTTATTTTTTTAGGGAGAGGAAAAGACGCCCTTTTTAATTTTGGAAGATAACATCCATCCTGTGGTTGCCATGTTAATGCCGAATTTTATTTCGAACAATATTTATATGGGATGTGATAAAGAAAATCAATCTACATTATTATTGACAGGTCCTAATATGGGTGGTAAAAGTACCTTATTACGTCAAACAGCTATTTCAGTAATATTAGCACAAATAGGTGCATTTGTCCCTTGCACTTATTGTGAATTAACAATTGTAGATAAAATATTTACTCGTTTAGGTTCTAGTGATAATTTATTTGAAGGGAAAAGTACATTCTTAGTAGAATTAGAAGATATTTCTAACTTATTAAAACAAAGTACTAAATATAGTCTAGCTATATTAGATGAATTAGGTCGAGGTACTTCTTCTTTTGATGGTACTGCAATTGCATTATCAACATTAGAACAAATATCTGATGTTATAAAATGTAGATGTATATTTTCAACACATTATCATTTATTAGTCGAAGAAGTCAAACATAATAAAAATATTTCAAATTATCATATGAGCTTAAGTATTGATGATGAACAAGAAAAAATTATATTTTTATATAAATTTATTAAAGGTGTATGTCCTAAATCGTTTGGTATACATATAGCCAAATTAGCTGGACTACCTAAAGAAATTATTGACTTAGCTCATGAAAAATCTTTATTGTTTGAAAATGTTACAGATGAATTCTGTAAAATTATTAAATATAAAAATATAACTCGATCCTTATTAAATCAAGATGCTGATGAACAACTAGTAACCATATTTCATAAATATAAAAAGGAATTCGCATAAAAAAATAAAAATAAAAATATACATATATATATATATATATTAAGTTATCCTTTAAATGTGATTTCTTTATTTACTTTTCCTTTTTTAAATACATACACATTCATGTACAAATAGAAACAATCTTATAATTTTATATTAACAAAATTACATATATATTTAATTTTATATCACCTTTTTGAATATTCATTTTTTCCAGCATAATAAAAAAATATGAATATATATATATTATATATATGTTTATATTTAATCATTTTCCCCTTTTTAAATTTTGATGCCTTTATCTTTTTAATTATACATTTTACACTTTTTTTTTTTTTTTTTTTTTTATTAATAATATAAAAGTGTATTTATATATATATATATATATATTAATTTATTTTGAAAATACAATTTATCAAATTTTATTAAACTCCTTTAAAAAATATTCTTTATATGTATTATATTATATATATATATTATTATATATATATGTAAAATATACCTTTCTCGACTATATACGTAATACATATAATATAATATATATGTAATATTTTTTTTTAAATAAATATTTAAGGTGAGAAATATAAAAAGAGGAAAAAAAAAAAAAAAAAAATGTTTTGAAAGGGTTTTCAAAATTTTTCTTTTGTAATTATATAAGTGGGCCTTATATTAAATATTAATGAAACGATGAACAGAATATTTAATTTATGTTAAAAAAGAAAAAAGCAAATTGTACATATATATATATAATATATATATAATATATTATATATATATATATATATTTTTTTTTTTTTTTTTTTTTTTTTTTATGAGATTAAATTTCGATGGAGAGAATAAGAAAGAAAAGTCCTGTTAATGAATATATTATATTTTTATAAAAAATATTACTGATATAATCACAGTGTTATATACACAAAAAATATTTTTATAAAAATATTTATATGAAATAAATCATAATATGTGGACCTTACACACTCGTTTTAAATTAGTAATAAATATGTAATTGGTTGGTCTGGTAAAAAAAAATTAATAAAAATAAATATATACTTAAATATATATATATATATATATATATATATATATATTTATACATTTTAGATATCTTATTTTTATGAAGGTTTAAAAAAAATGCTTTAACATGAAATTTTTGATCCTTCTTATTTTAATTTACTACACATATTTTAGTCATATTATTAAGATACGTAAAAATGATATTGGCATTATAAAAAGAAGATCGTTAAAAAATTCTGTTTTTTTTAAAAACTGGAATAAAACTAAAAGTAGGCAACCTTTTTTTTCTTATAATTTTTACCTGAACAAGCAAGGTTTTATTCTTCATCCATATGTACAGAAAAAACTAGAAAACGAAAAACGGATGATTTTGAGAAGATTAAAAAAAGAGGATAATTGGAATAAGTTATATTTTCAAAATGAAAAGAATACATATAATAATATATCATTATTTAATAGAAGGAATAAATTTTTAATTAATAAGAATGAGAAATGTTTTTTTTTTTTTTTTAAAGAAGAAAAGAAGAAATCGGATTTTATGAAGCTGCTAGCTAAATTACCAGTTATTACTATAAATAAAAAGTTATATCCAAAAGAATATAGTACTGATTATGAAAATGTATTGAGAAAATTTGAGGTAACTTATATAAATTATAAGACAAGATTAAGAAGTAAAAAAGAAATAGATATACGTTCAATTGATGATTTATATGGACAGATATATGATAGAAATATTTTGAAAAAACAATTTTATTTTTTTTTATATCATGATGATATTAATACATGTTATCGAATATTAAATGAAAATAGAAATGTATTAACAAGAGAGGAATCTTTTAAAATATTAAATTCTTTACCATATATTTTTGTGAATCATCTTAAATATATATATCCAACTGCTGAAAATATAGATGAGGTATTATCAAAGCTGTTAAAAACATATATATTTCAATATGCGAATGATAAAAATATTGATTATTTGAATTTTAAGTATAAATATAATGAGCTAGATGAGTACTGTAAAAAAATGGAGCAGGATTTTTTAATTGAAAAAGAGAAGAGAACTGATGAGCGAAAGGTAGTACCCCAGTCCTCTGTCGATGAGAAATTAAATATGGATGTGCCAAAAAATGATAACAATAATAGTAGTGGTGAGGATCATAATAATATATCTATAAATATTTATGACGATGAAGAAAATGCGGATTACGAAAAAAAATACAAACACATGTCATACGATTATGAAATAATCGAATCTACAAAAAAGTACAAAGACTTGATAGAAAAGTTTAAAAAATATCCAGAAAACATAAAATTAGAAAAGGTACAATTATTATATACAAAAATTTTAAGCATGAAAGGTAATAAAATATATGAAGCGCTTCGAAAACATGAAAGTATAAAAAAGAATGAAGAAAGGAAATTATATAGAAATGCTCGATTGAAAGTAGATCCTAATAAATTAACGCCTTATGTAAATGAGCCCATAAAATATGATAAGAAAAAAAAAATAGAAATTAATAAATTATTTGAAAAATATGTAGAAGAGAAAGATTTAAAAAATGCAGCTTTAATACTTCGAAAATATACAAATCTTATTGATACTGTACAAGTAAAAAGCAGAGAAACTATGAAAAATTTCTTAAAATTACATTCATATATATATACATGTAATAAATATAATGAAAAAGAATTAGCTCATTTGAGAATGATATATTATTCCACAGTTCAAAAACCAACAATTATAAGAAAAATTTGTGAAGTTGGAATGAGAGAACAAGGAGAAAATGTAACACATGGAGAAGTTTATCAAAAAGAATTAAATAGATATTTAAAAGAACGAGATGAATTAAGAGATGAAAGATTAAGAAAGAAAAATATAAATATAGATGAAATACGTGATTTTACTTCTGCTTATCCTATGGAATGGTTACCTGTTATCTATAGAGATGTTTTCGAACAAATTGAAAAAGAAAAAGATGAAGAAAAAAATAAAAAACCTTATGATAAAATACTTGATAAAAATGCATTCTTAAAAAAGAAAAAAGAATATATCAAAAATGTCTTTTCTCCTAGTACAGATATCGACAAAACTACATCACAAGAATCATTATCAAGTGATCCAACTCAAAATATAAAGAAAAAAAATAAATTCGATTTTATGAATGAAACTAATGAATTAAAAGTTGGTAGAAATGTTATAAATTATAAGAAGAGATCTAAAATAAACAAAAAAAAGAGAAAGGACAAATCTCCAAAGGAAGCTAATAAAAAAAATGAAGACGCTCCATAAAATGAAGAGAAATCTAAAAATATCACAGAAATGTAATTCTTGTATATTAAAATGATATATATTAAATGTGTATACATTTGATAATGTATATATTTTTAAAACGTATCTTTTTTTTTTTTTTTTTATTTTTTTAATAAAAATGAAGGAATAATGAAAAAAAAAAAAAAAAAAAAAAAAAAAAAAAAAAAAAAAAAAAAAAAAAAAAAAATTTAAAAAAAAAAAAAAAAAAAAAAAAAAAAAAAAAAAAAAAAAAAATTTTAACAGTATAAATATATAAAATAAAAATGTATATGTCATTATTATTATTGTTATTTTTATATTTTTTTTTTTATTTTTTTTTATTTTTTTTTACTTTTATTTATTTTTTTTTTTTTTTATTTTAATTTTTTCAAGTATAAAAATAAAAACAAGGAAATATTTTTTTAAAAATTAGAATTTATCATTAGATATAAAAATTAGTGTTCAAATATAAAAAGTTTTTATAAATATACACATAAAAAATAAAAAAAATATATTTATATGTACATAATATATATATAT
>NC_031485.1:162656-165797 GCF_001602025.1 Plasmodium gaboni | reverse complement strand
TATATATATATGCTTAATTTATTTTAATTTGATTATATGAAATAGAAATATAAGGAAAAAGATACAAATATTAATGATATAAAAAAAGAAAAGGTACAATGAAAATCTTTAAAATAAATAGATGAAATATAAATATTAAATAACATACTAACAGGTGTAACAAAAAATCTGGACACACTACCAGAATATTTTATAAAAATCGCAATTAAAATACCTCCAATACTATTTAAAATTATTAATAAGGATAAATATAAAAATTCTCCAAGTGAATTAAAATGTTGAAAAAAAAAATTTTTTATTATATAAAATAAAAAAAAATTACTATCTAAATGTTTTATATTATTATGATGAATATGTGTACTACTACTACTACTACTACTACTACTACTACTACTATTATTATTATTATTATTTATTTTGTTATTTTTATTTTCATTTTCATTTTTATTTTTTATTATAGTATCATTCTGTTCATCATCATATATTAATTTTTTTTTTTCTTTTTTTTTTTTTTTAAAATTTTTAAAAAATACATAAAAATCAAAATTTTTGATAAAATAACTAAATATGATAGTAAAAAATGCTAAGCACATATTTTGAAACCAAAAAGAATATGCATATTTTTTGTAGAGAAATTCTAAAAAGACACTAGAAAATCCACTGGTAAGAGTTGATAAAAAAGTAGTGACTAAACCTATAAAGAAATTTGGATATCTCTTCATATTATGTCTTATATTATTAATGGATAATTTTTTGTAGTTCATAAGATATTTATAAATTTTGTATTTCCTATGTTGATAAAAATTATAATACATATTACTATATATATTATAATAATTCTTCTTATTCTTCATATTATTATTATTATTATTATTAGGAATAGTTGTATCCTTCTTGTTATATTCTAATTTTTCATACCCTGGTGATATATTTCCTGCTCTATCTCTATTCTTATATATTAGATTCATTCTATGATCATAAAATTTATTGTTCTCATTTTGAATAGACTTCTGATTTATTATATTTTGAAATATGTTTTTTTTTTTTTTTTGTGTAATATGATCAAACAAGTAAGGTATCAGAAAATTGTTAATATTAACAATTTTATTATTAAAATTATCTAAATGTATATTTCTTTTAGACCAAATATTTTTTTTCATACGAGGAAATAAAAAGTCCTTTAATAAAAAATAATTATTAGTTATAATGTCATGATATGAAGAATTTGTTCTAGATTCCTTATTATATGATATTGTATGACCATTATCATTTATATTATAATCTTTTAAACATGCCAATGATAAAAATAAAAACAATACAGATATCTTTTGAGAATAACTAATTTTTTTTTTTAATATAATAAAACTAAATATAATAACTGTCAATATTCTAAATTGATATAATAACTGAAATACAGGAGTAGGTATATTTGCTAAAGATATATAAAAAAATATATTTTGAAAATAATATAAAAGACTTGGTATTATCAAACATACTATATATAATCTTCTTTTTGTTATTATTTCCTTTATACTTTTATAAACTAATATAATACTAAATTTATGTTCTCTAAAGAAGAAAAAAAAAGATATAAGAAACTTTACAATCTCTGTAATAAATATTATATTTTCATTTTTAAATTTATAATTTATATTCTCACTCTTTTTTATTCTTATTAAAAAAAAATATAATATCGAATGAAATGTTAATATAATAAATAACATTATCTTAATAAACGCATTGTTCATATCTATTGTTTTCAACTCTTCCCCTTTCTCTTTAATATCATAATTTATTTTTTCTCCTTTATAATTATTATCATTATTATTATGTATTTTATGATCATTTGCATTCATTTGATTATCATCTAGGTCACTATCTTTAATTTTATATCTACTTCTGTTTATAACACTTGACGAATTAGTATCTTTCATATTTAATTATTTTATCTCTATATATATCTGTGGCTGGTTATATATATATATATATATGTGCTATTCTTTATGGGTGTTTTATTTTATTTTATTTTTTTTTGTAAGCCACCCCCCTTTTATTATATTATTTGTTCTATGAAACAATATTTTGGTCCCTTTAAAAAAAAACACACGAAGAAATTTTAATTATTAGATTTCATCTAATGTATCGTTTTAATTATTTAGTAATTGTTATTATCATTTTTTCTTTTTTTTTCTTATTTGTTCTCTCCTTTGTTTTTTATCTTGCATTATCAGTAATTGACTCCCATGTGTTAAATTTATAAAAACATAAAATATATAATGACAAAAAAAAAAAAAAAAAAAGAAAAGAAAAACACAACAAAACTAAAAAAAAAAAAACTAAAAATAAAACAAAACAAAAATGACAGAATAGAACAGAACAGAACAAAACAAAACAAAACAAAACAAAACAAAACAAAACAAAACAAAACAAAACAAAACAAAACAAAACAAAATTGGAATGTCAAAATTTTGTTAATTCGAATTTGAAAAGAAACATTTTAATTAATAAAAAATTGAGCATAAATATGAATATATTAAACATATAAGTATAATAAGTTCTGCTAGGGAGCAAAAATAAATTTCATATTTTAATAAATAAAAAATAAAAGATATAATATCAAACAATAGATTATATATATATATATATATAATTATTTATATATATATATATTTTTTTTTTTTTTTGTTCAAAAGAATATTTTTGAGAGCATTTCTAATTAGAAAAAATTACACCATTAGAAGATAGGTAGATTGTTATGTATGGTATGCTTAATAATATGTACACTAAATATTAAAGCATGTATATATATAATTATATATATATTTTATATATATTTTTTTTTTATATATATTTTTTTTATATATATATTTTTTTATATATATACTTATATATATATTTTTTTTAAATATAAAGAAGCAGAATAGAATAATAAATAATCCGAATCTAGGATTAATGATCGATCATTAATAAATAATAAAAGCATGATTGAAAAAATAAAGTAAAAAAAAAAAAAAAAAAAAAAAAAAAAAAATAAAAAAAAAAAAAAAAAAAAAAAAAAAAAAAAAAAAAAAAAAAAAAAAAAAAAAAAAAAAAATAAAAAAAAAAAATATAAAAAAAAAAAAAAAAAAAAAAAAAAAAAAA
>NC_031485.1:159947-162356 GCF_001602025.1 Plasmodium gaboni | reverse complement strand
AAAATAATAATAATAATATGAACAATCTAGCTATTTAAAAAAAAAAAAAAAAAAATATTAGGTAAAAATTCATATATACATAAATATCAATAAAAAATAAATATACATATTATATATATGATATATATAATGATATAATATGATTTTGTATATTTTTACTTAAAAAAGTATCAACACTTTCTATTAATAATTTCAAAACCATATTCCTGATATTCCTTTCGAGTTACAAAAAAAGAATTAAAATTTTTGAAGGAGGCAAGAATACTTCCACCCTTCCAAGAAGAATATTGTTTATCAGTTTTCCCCGATTTTAAAATATTAATATTTGGAAGGTTAGTATTATTTTGATGATTTATATTAAGTTCATTAAATTCTTTTTCAAATCGTTGATTAAAATTATTTAATAAAGTAGATGATCCAGTTATAATAACATTGTTTATTAAATCATCTCTATATTTGATTGAATTTAGATTTTTTAATAAATGAAACAATGTTTGTGGAGTGCCTTGAAAACTGTCTTCTTTTGTAAATACATTGTTTAAATGATGATTTAATTTATTTGAATTTTGTAACAAGGATGGTGTGAAAAATATTTCAGGAGCTATATTATTAAATTTAGTAATATTAATATTTTGTCCATCTGGCAAAATATAAATATCTATATTATCATTAAAATTGATATTTTTTGCATCATAAATTTTTTTTTCATTATCTGCAACTTCACATAAATAATTTTTTAAATCTTTTAATGGTAGATATTTTGCTATATTATAATAATCTGAATGAATATTTTCTTTTTTATATTTTTTGTTATTATTATTTTTATAGTGTTCATAATATGGACAACAATATTGTGTATTATATTTTTCTAATAATTCTTCTAAATAATAATCTACAGTATTTCCTCCTATATTATAAATTTTATAATTTTTATTATCAATGCTTCCTTCATTACATAATGAAAAATCAGTATAACAAGATCCAACATCAACAACTGAGCAAACTTTTTTATTATAAGAAAAGCCAGTTAATATAGCTTTTGGATTAAAATAAATAGCGGGTATATTATATTTTTCAAACAATAATTCAGCTATTTTTACTTTTATTTCTTTATTTCTCATATTAGGTATAGAGAATAGATAAGAAAAAAGTTCGATATTTTCATTAAATCCACAACCTATATTATTATATTTATTTAGCATCTTTTTTATATTATTAATATCAACCATTTTATTTTCAATTAAGTCAATATCAAAATGGTTATTTTCAATTCCCCACAATTCAAGAGGACTTAAATGATTATCATGTGTGCCATTATTATTTATATTATCACTATTATGTGTGTTATTACTATTATGTGTGTTATTACTATTATTTATATTATCACTATTATTTATATTATCACTATTATTTATATTATTACTATTATTTATATTATCACTATTATTTATATTATCACTATTATTTGTATTATTATCATTATGATCATTTTCAATCTCACCGACATTTTCATTGTCAACAAATTCACTTCCTAGACTTGTTTGCTTGTATAACTTATTACCTACAAAATTTTTTACCCTTCTTTCAAATAAATTGGTAACATATCTATCTCCTCTAACATTCATGCAAAAAATTTTTTCAAATACATCTTCATTAATATTAAAATTATTTTTATTATCAAGATATAAACAAGGTTTTATATATGTATTTTCTAAAGCTTCTAGATAAAATAAAGGATAAATTAAATTATGTTGATAAAATTCTTCTTTAGTACATAAACATTTTTTATACACTTCTTCTTTTATTTTTTTATCTAAATCTAAAGCCATGCCAACATTCGAACTAAACACATTCATAGGATTCTCATCTCCCGCATAACCAACTTTTATATTTTCAAATCCTAAATCGATAACAATACTTAATATGTCGTTGTATGTATCCATTTATAGATTCAATTATGTATATAATAATAAATTAGATTAAAATATATTAACCCCTTTCACACACACACAAAAATATATATATATATATAAATATATATGTATATAATATATTTTTAAATATTATATATAGCTTTTAATATACAAGACGGGGATATCAAATATGTAAATATAAATAATCATATCAAATTATATTAAAATGAGGAGCATTCAAACAAAAAAATAAAAAATAAAAAAAATAAAAAAAATATAATATATATATATATATATATATATACATATATTTATATTTATATGTTTAATAGAACGTGTATGGGAAGAGAAAAAAAAAAAAAAAAATTTTAACACATTCTTAAAATTATTTACACGATCATATTATATATATATGTATATTTTTACAATTAACAAAATTGCTGAAACTTCTTCATCTTGTTATTTTACGTAGACATTTTTTTTGAAAAATTCCTTC
>NC_031485.1:140121-159647 GCF_001602025.1 Plasmodium gaboni | reverse complement strand
TTGGTAATATCCTTTTTTCTTCTTTTGCTTGTTCTTCATTTGGATTTCTTCAATTTCTTCCATGTCTTCTATGTCTTCTGTTTCTTCTATGTTTTCTTTTTCTTCTGTTTCTTCTTGTTTGTGTTTACCTTTATATTTTTTTTTTTTTTTTTTTGTCATTATTCTCATTAAACTATTGTTATCATTATAATTATGTGTATAATAAGTATTATATTTTATAACATTATATATTTTTTTTTCCCTTCTTTGTTTAAAAAGTATGTCATCAAATGAGCTATTTTTTTGTATTAACATATTGTCATTATCTTTTAATAATGTATTACTTCTAATATTTGGTGATATAAAACTTTTTTGTAACATGGATATTTCAAAATTCTTTTTAAATCTAAAGCTAGATGTTATAAAATTATAATTAAACAAATCAATTTTTTTGGTAACATTTTTTTGTATAAGATATATATCATCTTTTATTTTTTTATTATATGAGAATGAAGAAATATTTATTCTTTCATTATCTTCATCTTTGTTTTGTTCATCCTTATATATTTCATTTATAACATCATAGTTATAAGGGTACTTATTTTTTTTTATTTCCTTCAAAATATTAGAAGTATAGGACATATCCTTTTTTGTTTCATCCTGATTATATATATTATTATCATCACTTTTTAGGATATCATTACATTGCATGGGTTCCTCATTATAAGAAGTTATAACGTTCGTATCATAACCTATATGATTATCATTATAATTCATATTATCTACACTATGTGATACATTCCTTGTTAATGTTTTATTCATATTATCATATTCATCATTTGAAGATATATTACTATCTTCTTGTTCATGTGTATTTATAACAGACAAACTCATATATTCATTTTTATCTTCCATCGGATTTTCTAAAGAAGATAATGTATACATTGCATCAATTTCATTTGCATGTATATAACATTCCTTTAAATCTATATCTAAATTATTTTGTATATTCACAGAAATTTGAACCTTTTTTTCTTTTTCATTATTCATATATATATCTGTTTCTATACATTCCATAGAAAATTTTATTATATCATTAGAAAACTTCGTGTCGTTCTTTATGATTCCACTTCTTATATTTTCATCCTCCTTCAAGAACCATTCTAAGAATATATAACATGTACTACACATATTTTTTAAATCAAACTCTTGTGTATAGAATAGATATGTCGATTTTTCATTTTTCTTTATATATAAAAAGTTATTATTTTGTGAATAAAAATTATATAATTTGCTATTATAATAATAATAAGGCACATTAGTATCATCATCATTATCATCATAATGATTATTATCATTATTATTATTATTATTATTATCATTATTATTATTTTTTTTATTATTATTATTATTTTTTTTTTTATCATTATTATTTTCTTTTTTATTATTATTATTATTTTTTTTTTTTTTGTCCCTTTTTGATATACCCTCAAAATCATGTATGCCTTCAATTTTTGACATATATTTTTTTTTATTTTTTATATACTCATTTAATAATTTTTCATTGAATATGTAATGAAAATATATATTTTTAATATATATATCTCTCTTAGATATATTTTCAAATGACAAATATATATAATTATATTTATCATTGTGAATAATACTTAGAGGTGTATACATTTTTAATCTTATTAAAGGGATTATATTCATTAATCTCATAAAAAGATAACATCCTTCTTTTTTCTCAGTAAGGATATCTAAATAATTCGAATAATTCTTATTTTCTTTTTTTATTTGTTCATCGTTCTTTTTACATAACATAGTAATCATACATTTGTGTAAGCCAGCATATGTTGAATTAACTTGGAAATATAAACACAATGTATCTTCTTTTTTTATGTCACCATTAATTATTATGTGTTGAATATTTTTATGTTTAAATTTTTGTTTAAATACATTTATATCTTTATCAACATTTTCGTTGGTATATAACTCATTATCTATAGAAATTTTTTTTTTATTTATTCCGACATTATGTATTTCATTATTTTTGTCATCATCATAATAATAATAATTATTATTATTATTATTATTATTATTATTATTATTATTGTTATTTATTATTTTTTTTTTTTTATTATTATTATGTGTATTGTTTAAATGTTCGAATTTCTTTTTTTCTTTACATAATACATATTCTTCTGCTTGCCCCTCAACAGTACTATTATGCACTATCTTATAACACATAAATAAGTTACATGGAGTTACACATATACCCATATAATTTACATCACTATCTGAATAGTTTGTTATCTTAAATACTGTTTCAACATATTCACCCTCAAATAATTCTATCATATCTATCTCATAATTATTTACAGTAATTTTTTTTTCATCCTCCTTAACCTTTTTCGATGCACTCCTATTTAGATACATATTGACAAACTCAAATGAAAACTTATAACATTTTTCATACACATACAATAATAACCTTTGATCAATATCATAATAAGACATTTTTTTAAAACTTTTTTTTTCAAGCATACCTATATTATTAGACCATGTATATTTATTCATTTCTTTTTTCAAATGTTTTATATTCTCTTTCTTCTGAATATTATCTTCACAGTTGTATATCTCGTCATATCTTAGTGCGTGCATTTTATTAAATTTTTTATGCATTTTTTTAAACCCATGGATGAAGAAGCTTTGATAAATTTTTACTAGGCCGAAAAGGTGCCACGTCACACCTAATAAAAAAAAAAAATACACACATATATATAAATGTATACATAAATATATATATGGACACATATATATATATATATATATATATATATATATATATTTTCATTTATATATATATATTTTATTTTACCCGATATAAAGAGCAATCCTTTTTTTTGGGGCTTTATATATAAGGTACACATTCTTGCTTGCCGAGGTTCCAAGATAAATATTTTCTTTTCAACTTCAATATCTTTATTAATATCTTCGTTGTAATAGTAAGCACATATATGCGTACCCTGACATTCGACCTTTGTATATAAAGGATTAATCAACTGAAAAGAAATAAATATATAATCTCCTTTAGATATATATTGTATATATTGTGTATTTATTTTTATTTCTTCGTTATTTATACTCTTTTGATATATATCTTTTATTTGATTATTATTATAAAACTGTATACAATTTATCATTTTGTTTTTCAACTCTTTTATGTATTTGTCAAATTCATTCTTATCCTTTTCATTTATATATGGAGTATATAAATTCAATGATTTTATATATCTTAAAGTATATTCAGATTGTTCTTTACTATCACTTTTTATATTATTATTATAATTCATTTCATTTATATTTGAATCATCCTGTTTGTTATGACTATTATTTTTTATATGATTATCCTCCTTTTCTTTATTCGTCATTTCTTGTCTTTCCACAAAATCATCATATGTTATATCAATTGCCTCATTATATACACTATTTATAAATTTCTTATACATAATATACATATAATTAAATTCATGTATATGCGAGATACTACCATGAGATATATTTCTTGTGAGAATATGATACATATCATTCAATGTTGTATCATAGTTTTTCATTTTATATATATTATTTTCATAAATATAAAAAAAATTAATATGACCATTTTTTTCATTATTATATATATTAGTTTTAGATATAAATAAAGAATTAACAAATAAACTTTCTGAATTTCTTAAATTAATAAATGGAATTCTTAAATTTAATGGTTTTATAATATTCTCTGTATTATCATCACTAAAATAATTTATTCTATTCATTTTTTTTTTCTCCTCATTATTATGTTCAATAGATAAATTGTCATCATTATTTACTACCTTGTTTATATTATTTGATATATCATTATTATGACCACCACTATTATTATTATTATTATTATTATTATTATTATTATTATTATTATTACCAATGGTATGCTTCGTTTTATTATTTTTGAATAATTCGTTTAAAATTTTGTCTACATATATTTTATATACATAAGCAAACTCTCTTATAAAATTGACTTCTTTATCTGCTGATGTTGTATATATATCTATTTGTTTGTTTAATATATAAGATTTTTCATAATTATTTGTAATCGAATTGAGAATACATATATAATGATTTAATGCCTCATAATATAAATTAATACTAAAAGCTTGACGAGCCATCATAAAATGTAAATGTTCATAAATATGTTTCATAAATACTTTCTGTTCATATTTTTTTAATACATTGGAATAACAAAATAATGCTAACCTTTTAAAACCACATTTATTAAATGTATGACCAGCTAATGTCATTTCAAATAAATATTTTCGATATTTATAATTTTTATTTTTTACTAACATTATATTATTATTATTATAATTATTTTGTGTCATTATGCTTACTTTATTGTTTATATTTTTTATATTTTCTATATTTTTTATATTTTCTATATTTTCTATATTTTCTATATTTTCTATATTTTCCATATTTTCTATATTTTCTATATTTTCCATATTTTCTATATTTCCAACATTTATGTTTTCATTTCTATCATCCTTTTTATTTTTCCTTTGATTATTACTACTTTGATGTTTATCTCTTGTTTTATTTTCATCACATATTATTTCATTATTTATATTATTATTATTATCATCTATATTATACATATCAGTTGTATATATATTCTTATTATTCATTGTGGTAGACGTATTATCATAACTCATCATGTGAGTACTTACCTTTCTATTATCCTTCATAGGAGATATTATATTATTATCATCACATTTTTTTTTTGTTTCAATATGGATATCTTTGTTATTTGACACCATATCATTTGATATATTTCCTTCTTCATTTATTTGTTCTTTCTTTTTTTTCTTTGTTTTTTTCATATTGTCAGTTAAATAATAATGCACATTTTTATTTACCATATTTGTTATTATTTTATTATATGTATTTAAGTTTTTTATGAATTCATTAAAATTAAATGATTGATCGATTTTTTCTTTTTTATAACTATATGTAATTTGTTCAAGTAATAATCCAGATCTTATATTATTATTTTGAATAAAAAACTTTGATAATTTCATATTTTCTGTTGCTAACTTTTCTTCTATATAAGAAAAATCTACATTTGCATTTATCAATATATTTATAGATGATTCATTTGGTTCATCATATATAAGTGATAAATAATAATTTAATATACAACATATAAACATATTATTTAAATAATAACATTTGTGATACATCTGATAACTCAAATCTAAATAATATAATGAATCCTTTTTATTAATATTATCCATATTATGAATACATAAACTAATCAATTCATATATACTTCCTAAATAAAAATACATCTTATCATGTTTAAATTCATTTATACATATTTTTAAAACATTATATGATAATTCATATTCATTTAAAATAAAATAAATATCACTCAATGTTTTATAAAACCATTCAAGTGATTCCTTATTGTAATTTTTTCCTTCTACCAAATTTTTGTTACTCGATGATGAATTATTACTAGCCGTTCGTCGAAAAAATTGAAATGAATCTCTTCTACCAAATAATTTTAAACCTACTTCATTATTTGATACATTAAAAAGTTGAGATTCATTAACGTTGCTTTGATTATTTTTCTCATACTTTTCATCCTTTTTATTATCTTCTTCAATTAAAGGACCCCGTTCATCCAAACCATCCTTCGTGTCATCCACAGCAGATACGTCATATCCTTTTCCACTTTCATCATTCTTATTATCACTAGGAGATACCAACACATTTTGTGCTACGTTCAATAAAACATTACTTGTTTGCTCAGCTACAAACGTTGCAGCATCAGAGGAAGTGAAATTTAATTTGGTTTTTCTCCACATAAATTTTAATTGATTTCTTAAACTTTTTTTATTACTTAAAATCAAATTATTTATATCATTCGTTAACATACTAATATATGGTATTACACAAGTTTTTATAAAATTATGAATAAACATTTTTAGAGATATAATATCAACAATATCCAAACAACAACAAAAATATATTTCATCAATATATAAAGGCATTTTCTTACTAATACATAATATTTTATCTGACATTATATATTCATAAATCCTATTCATATCGATAGAAATATTCTTTTTTATATTCATACTTTCTTCAATATCATTTATATTCTTAGCAACCTTTATTCCATCATCTAAAAAAAAATCGCTAAAATGCATACTCAAGTGATTCATATATAATTTTTGGATATTATTTAAATGTACATAATTTATTTGTTTTCTGTTTTTTCTATGTATTCTTATTTTCTCATTTTTATCAGAACAGGTGACTGTTTCTTGTTTTTTTACCACCTTTGGTTCATCATCATAATTGTCATCCTTATCATAATCATCATAATCATTATTATGTGAAGAAACAATTTTTTTAGTACCATAATTATTTTTGTTATATGATTCTTCTTGTTGATCATGATATAATGCATTGTTTAAAAAATTATCATTTTTTAATTCATATGTAATCGAACTGTGAATATTATTATCACTCATATTTTCAAATGAATGATCCTTTGAAAGATCCTTTGAATGTTTGTTTAGATTTTCACTCATGTCCTTTTTTATATTATCATGATGATATGTTTTTTTTTTGATTTCCTCGTTTATATTTTTTGCATATTTTTCATAAGCACTAAAAAATCGATGGGCTTTAATTATTAACAAATGACACTTAAAATTTAAAAAAGTTGATTGTATATTTACAAATAATTTCTGAACATCTGTTTCTATATCATCATCATGGTTATTAGAAATATGAAGAAGAATAATACACTTGGGTATATTAGCATTCATATAAGCATTATTTCTTTTTATATTATTTTTAATCATTGATTTATATAAATCTATAACATTACTATCCCTTGTGCTACAAATATAAACAATTCCTAAAGGAGTACATGACGAATTATTAAACAAATGTGTATAGGTCCATGATGTTTTAAAATATGTATTAAACCAAGGTAGAGAAAATGCATTATATTTTTGAATATTATTCATATATTTATTTTTAAATATTTCATTATCTATATCATTATTATCATTCACATCGCTATTTGTTATATAATCATAACTAGAAGATTGAGGGAAAAAATTATCACTTTTGTTTTTATATATATTATTATAATTATATGTATTTTTATTATTATCATATTGAGAATATTTCCTTTTTTCTATATTATCCTCGTATTGCTCTCTTTTATTCTCTTCAATATTTTTTACTATATCCTTTTTAATATCTTTATGAAGTACAGTTGAATTAGCACATATATATTCAAAGTACTTTTTATTTAAACTAATATTGTCTTTCTCATTTTTTTTAAAATATGCATTAAGATTTTGTTCATTATATATATCAGAATATTCTGGTTCATTATATGAAATAGTATCAATCAAAATTTTATCGAGATATTCTAACTTGACATCTTCATATTCATTCGCATTTATAAATCGTATTTTAATATTTTTATTTTCAATTACCTTTTCATTTAGAGTATTATTTTTATTTAAATAATTTATATTTATGCTTGTGTTCAATTTCAGGTCTATTTTTTCATTGTCATCATTTATAAATGAATCACAAAAACCAAATGGTTGAAACAAATCATTCACACTTATACCAAGGAAATATGATATTTCCCTTTTTACAATTTTACTACTATCAATTAAAATGGTAGATAGATAAATATCACTAATAATATTTCTTATTTCTTCTGCAATATAACTAGCCATAACTGAGAAATGGATACTAATTTATTGTTAATATATATATATATATATATATATATATTTATTTATTTATTTATTTGTTTATACACAAAAAATTATAAGATATTTATTAAAAAAGGTTATGAACAAGTAATGATAATTTTCAAAAATGGCTGTTTCATTTTTTTTTTTTTTTTTAAACAAAAAAAATTATGAACAAATCATAAATATTATATAAAAATGTTATTATTTGGCTGGTTCTATTTTATTATATATATATATATATATATATATATAATATTTATATATATATATTTATATTTACTTAAGCACAACTGAACAAGGTATACAAAAAAATAAGGAAAAGTAAATTAAAAAAAATATATATTACACATATATATATATATATTTATATTTATATATTTCTAATTATTATAATATACATATTTCCCCTTCTTTCATACAAATAAAAGTATGACAATATATATAATATGTAATATATATTATTACATATGAATTAATAAATATATATATATATATATATATATAATAAAAAATACGAAGGAAACGATAAAAAAAAAAGAAAAAAAACAATTTCAAATATATATTATTAATAAAGAGAGAAATATAAAAAAAAAAAAGATACAAACAAGTGGCACTGTTTATAAATGGTTGATTTATTTTAATACACCAATAAGGAAAATATTATTATAAAAACAAATGAAACTATAATAATATTGACATTTGGTATTATCATTCACAAAAAAAAAAATTTTTTAAATAAAAAGAACACATAAATCTTATATATATAATATATATATATATATCTAAAGAATATATGTTATATATATTTATATATGTATACTTGTCATATTTATATATGTTTTATTATATATATATATTTTTTTTTTTTATGACCTTTTTATATTTATATCTATTATTTTTTCTAATTATAATATACTACAAAATTTTGTCATACATGTTATATATTATATATAGCAATATATAAAATATTATACCATGTTATTTTATTTTTATACTATTTATTATATGAATATTACAAAAAAATATAATGAAATGAAAATTTTCATTTTATATATTCCAAAATATAAATAAAATTTTTTTTTTTTTTTTTATAAATAAGGGATTACTAAAAGTTTATTTTTTATAACATTCCAACGGTGAAAAATAAATCAGTATATAAATATTTATAATTATGTGTATAAATATATATATATATTAAAATATATCTATTATATATATAATATTATTATATTTTTTATAGAAGGGATGAAAAAATACGTATTAGTTTTTTTGTTCATAAAAGTAAAAATATAATAAGTATTCAACATTAGAATAATTTTATGTTATAAAGTAAAAAAAAAATGCTACTATAAAAATAAAAAATTGTTCATATTTAAATATATAAAAAAGAATAATATTTTAATATAAAAAAAAAAAAAAAAAAATGTTTATATTATGTATGGCATAGGTTTATTTTTTTTTCCCTTATATATTCTTATATATGTTATATATACATATAATATATATATGTATATATATTATATAATATTTATTTATAATGGCAATATGCATAAAAATACGTGAGAATTATTATTCTGAAAAATTTCGAAGGTGGAGGGAGAAAAATATATATATTAAAATAAATAAATAATAATAACTTTTTATAAAATATAGTATAATATTTGAATTACGGTGTTTTTTTTTTTGTCAAAGTAAATATATATATATATAATATATATATATATAATATTTATTTTTATCGTATGACTATAATTCTTTAAATAATATATTCATTATATTATATATATATTTACATATAATATATTTATTTATATAACAAATATAAAAACATCATTGTAAACATATCATATACAGAGAATGTAGAACATGTTAATATATAAGACTTTATAAAATTAAATTCAAATTATATAGTTTTGAGTTTATAAACATTATGTTTGAATACATAATATTTTTAAATTTCTGCCACTGTATCTTTTTTTTTTTTTTTTTTTTTTTTTACCCTCAAGGTATAATAAAATAGAGGAATGAATAATATTCCAAATATTTGAAACATATCAAAATTATGAACATAATAAAAATATAGAATAATTTTGTATTAAAATAAATGTTATGTTTTATAAACTATTCATATTATATATATATATATATATATTGTATTTTTGTTTTTATGCTTTTTAATATATTTTAATATTTTCTTCAAATGTATAGATGAATTGTTTCTGTTTTTTATGACGTTATAATTTTTTTTATAAATTTTTTGTAAAATGAGAATGAAAAGGTTATGTAGTTAATAAGGAGTATGTGTATTGTGGCTATTCAATATATAAATATATATATATATATATATATATTATATATTATATATATGTATATGTTCATTTATTTATTTATATTTATGTTATTATAATGTATACATATGTACACTTATTATTAATTAATATTTTTAAGGAATCGTTTTAATAATTTTTTAAAAAGCTAATAAAAGTAATTATTATATATACATTTTGATCCTCAAGATTTATAAAAAAAAAAAAAAAAAATGGATAACTTAGAAGAGCTGATAGAAGAATATATATGCCCTGAAAAAGTCATGTTTACCTATGAGAAGGAGAAAAAAATTGAATTAATTTATGAAAAGAATAAAGATAAAGAAGAAAATAAAATAAGAGATAACATACTACAAAAATTATTATTATTGATAGAAAAGGAAGATTATGAAGAGAATGAAGAAGGAAATACAAAAGAAGTATATAAAGAATATGAAAAAAAATCACATGGGAAAAGATATGAAAATAATGTTAGGTCTTCAAATAATTTTGTTTCAAAGGATATACTTGATATGTGCCTATTTAAAATAAAAAAGTGGCCTAATAATAATTTAATAAAAATAATTAGAATCTTGAAAAAATACTATTTCTGTAATGAAAATATGAAGAGAGGTACATCGATAAATTTGGTTACACAACTGTTAGAAAGAATAGACATTTGTGATATGCCACTTGATTATTTTGAAACATTTGTTTATTTTTTTATTAAGAAAATAGAAGATTGGCATTGTATTAATGGAGTAGTAAATTTTTTCTTTCTGATGTTTGAAAAATATGAACATGTTTTAAAAAGTATTTATTATAACAATGAAATAACAGAGTTGTATAAAAATTTGTTTATTTATAAAAATAAAACTAAAAAGGATAATAATAAAAAAAATAATAATAATTTATATATAAATAATGACGTGTCGATGAAAGATAATAATTATAATAATGATGATCATGATGTGTTTAGATCAAAGAATAATTTGAATGACGAAGAAGAAAATCAAAAAATTGATGCCCTCTTGGAAAAAGATATTTTGTATGAACAATGTAGTGACCCTTATAGTAATTATGAAGATGATAAATGTTTAAGTTCATTTGATGAATATGAAAGTGATTATGATGATAATTTTGATGCTGATCCTTCAGATTATAATTCTTCAGATGAAGAAGATTATATACAAATAAGAAGAATAAATAAAGAACAAGATGAAGAAATAAAATTATGTGTTGTATATAATATTTTGAAAAAATTATTTAAACATATTCATGCTCCAAGTTATTTACAAGGAATACGATTAAATTATTATAAAATAATTTTAAAATCGTTAGAAAATTTTAGGAATGAAATTATTAGTGTTCCTAATTTTATTGACAAGATACAAGTACAATTAGAAAACGAATCAGATCCTCGAAATATCTTAGTCTTATTTGATATAATTTATATTTTGTGTAATCGATATATATCTCCTTTAGAGACAAATGAAGATTTTATAAGTATAAATGAAGATCATTTGTATGAACAAAGAGATGATGAAACTATAAAAGTGGTTGAAAATGAAGATGATAATAATAATAAAAATTATAATGATGATGATAATAATAATAATAAGGATGATAATAATAATAAAAATTATAATGATGATGATAATAATAAAAATTATAATGATAATAATAATAATAATAATAAGGATGATAATAAGAATGATAATAAGAATGACCATAGTGATAATCATAGTGATGTAGTTCACAATAATAATAATGATGAGAAAGAAAAAGATAAAAAAAAAAAATATATAAATAAAGAGTCATTATTTACATATGACAAAGAAACGAATTATTTAAAATCACTTATTGATATATCATTTTATTATTTCCCTATTGAGTTTATAAATAATGATGGTAGATATGATAGTATTACAGAAGAAATTTTAGAAGAGTCATTTTTTAGATGTCTTCTATCAAATAAGAGATTAGGTGCATATGTTATAATGAATATATTAGATCAGTTTTATAATTCTGATAATGATGAAATAAGTGAGAAAAATCTAAAAAGTATTTTGAGAGCCTTAGAAATATGTATACCATATTATGGATGTGAGTGTGCCTCTAAATTTATAACAACGGTTATAGGTTTGATAGATTTAGAATGTATAGAAAATAATTCAACAGATAAAATGATAGACTATTTTATTGACATATTGTTAGTATTTATTAATATATTAAATAAAGAATCTATATCAATTAAATATAATATATTTAATAGGTATATATCTAGTATGTTTAAAAAAATTCAAAAATATTTAATATTACATAAGAGTATATATGAAAATAGGACTTATAATATAAATGAGATTGTTGAAATTTTAAGAGGGAATAATAAAATATATGAAATATATAAAATATATAAAAATGGTGGTGATAATAATAAAATATATATAAATGATGGTGATAATAATAAAATATATAAAAATGATGGTGATAATAATAAAATACCTACAAATTGTGAAACCCAAACCGTTGTTGTAGATATAAAGGAGACATCTGGAATTATTAATTCATATGACTACTCGTCTCATAATTCTTCAGATGATGATGAGAATAATAATAATTATTTAATAAATACTATTGAAGAGAATAAAAATAATATGTATGGAAGCGACGAAAGTGATAAAAATATTTTTTCAATTATAAAAGAGAAAAACGTAATTGATGAAATAAAAGAAAAGAAGCAGAAAGAAAAAAAAAAGAACAAAATAAAAATAGATAAATTTAATGTATTACAAAAAATATTAATAAGTATATCAAAAGAGAATCATTATATATTTTTATATATTATTTATACAATAATAAAGCCAATATTGAAGGAGTGTTATTATTTAATATGTTTTTTAGCTAGCCAAAAAGAGGTAATGAAAAAATATACTAATAAAATAAATCATAATAATAATAATAAAATAAATCATAATAATAATAAAAATAATAATAATAATAATCATTATAATAATAATAACTCGTGTTGTAGTGAGGATAAAAAATTCTTTAGTTGTAATGAAAAAGAAGAAGAATCAAAATATAATATAAGAATTAAAAAATTATTCAATATATTAACAAGCTACATAAATTTTGTAAATAATATTTTAGAAAATAGTGTTAAAATATATAAAGTGATAAAATATAATATATATTTTTTAAATGATATATATATAGTAGGAGAAATAATAAAAATAGGTGGAGATCTTTTTATTCATAGATATCATGAATGTGGATTAGAACTTTTCAATATTCTTATAAATTTGATATGTATTCATAATAATGATAATATTTTAAAGAATGAATTAAATTGTGATGATAATAATTTATCTATATATTTAATAAATACAATTATTTCGTTTTTTTCTATTGTTGGTTTTAATAATGAGTTAATTGAAATATCTGAGTATAAAAAAAAAGAGATATTTCTTTATTATAAATGTTATGATAAATTATATAATCTTAATATAGATAATAATTCATTTGATTATAGATATATATGGAGAGAACATATTATAAAAAATTGTTTTTCTTTTATGGAGGATATAAAAAAACATAATGAAGAAAATATATTAAATGAAAATAGTGAATTTAAAAAGAATACTTTATTATTTTTTCTTAGTTTAATAAACAAAATAATAAAATATAAATATGTTCACATTAAAAATTATATAAATACTATGTTGATAAATATGTCTTTATTAATATTAAAGATATATATATGTCAGGAAGAACATATGGATCGATATATTAAGTTGTTGAAAAAAATGTGTCAAATGGATGATATAACATATATTATATTTGTTATTACGAATATTTCATCTTTTATATTAAATTATTTTTATAAGGATGTGCAAAGGTTTAAAGACCACTATGTATGCATAAAGAGTGATAATATATATAAAGATAACATATGTGGTGATAATATATATAAAGATAACATATGTGGTGATAATATATATAAAGATAACGTATGTGGTGATAATATATATAAAGATAACATATGTGATGATAATATATATAAAGATAACCTACATGGTGATAATATATATTGTGATGATACATATAAATGTTCAGACAATATTAATGTGATAGAAAAAGAGGAACCCCCCCCCCACAGTAACTTATTTCAATACATATATGACAAACAAAATTATAATTATTGTCTAGATAAAAACATTTTAAAGGTAGTATATACTTTAAAAGTTACAAATTTGTTATTTGAAAAAGGTAAAAATATAGAAAATGAGGAAAATAATATTAACAAGAATAATAATGAATTGATGAATGATAATAATATTTGTGTGTATGAAAATATAAATAATTTACAATTAGTAGATAATAATATAATTAAAATTATAGTTAATTTAAATATAGATGATAATGAAATTATTTATTATCATTTTAATTTTCTTTTACGTTTGACATATTTACATATATATTATATATATGTTAATATAACGAATATATTATTTTTAGAAAATCATAATAAAGATAAGAGAATATTATCTCTTCAAAATATTAACAATAAAGATGCATGTAAGAATAAAAGAGAAATGTTATATGAAATATTTATTTGTATAAATAGTATGGAGATTATGGATTTGTGTATCAAATATATGTATGAAGAAAGTGTACTTAATAAATTTTTATTTTTAAAAGAAATAGATAATCACAAAAAAAAAAAAGACATGATAGAAAATAATAAGAAGAGTGTAATGGTTGAAATGGATTATATGAAAATAATGGATGATGATAAACAGAATATATTATATTACAGACAATATTTGAACAAGATAAAAGGATTTATAAATATAAATGATATAAATAATTTAGAGCTTATTTCTTTTGATGACACAGAAGAAATAATATCAGAGGAAAAAAAAAATATTCTAGAAATTGATGAAAATATTGATAAGGATAATAATAGTTTGAATATTATAAATAATAATTTATTTAAATATAATATTATGAAAATGCCAAATAAAATTTTCAATTTTAAAATATTAATTAATATACAGGAGTTGTTATATATATTAAAAATAATATTAAGTATACATATTGTCTATAATAAGATAAAAAATGAATATAATATTATTATAAAAAATAATAAAGAGGAAAGATTATTATTTTCATTTTGTCAATATATATATTATAAATGGAAAGGAATTATGAATTATCTGTTTATATATTTTGATAGAATAAATAATAGGAAAGAATTTTTAGAAAATTTAATTGATCATTGTTTAAATAAAGTAGATGAATATGTAATAAATCAAGATCATATTGAAGATGATATATATTGTGTTATATTTAAAAATATTTATAATTTAAAAGATAATAATAATAATAGTAATAATATTATGATTAATAAAAAGTATGGGGACCATCCTATATATTTGTATAAATCATTAAACGTTTTATTAATATTTTTTATTCCTTCATTGTTAGGTTTAGATAATAATATAAGTGAACAACATATATATGACTTGTTGCATTTGTCTATGTATGTATATATGTTATATATATATAATGTGACTACAAATTTTAAGTCAATAAAAGGAACAGATGTGTTGCAAGAAGGGAGTAACGAGAATGTTGAAGAGGATGGATGTGACCATACAACTATTACACACCGTAATGATAATAATAATAATAATAATAATGATGGTGATGATAATTATTATAGTGATAGTGACTCATCTGATGATAATATCAAACGTGAACATACAAATATTTTTAAAAAATCTTTCTTCTTTAAAAAAAAAAAAAATAAAATAAATAATAATATTATTATGAATGATGATGTATTGAATAGTTATGATACCTTTATAAATTTTTTTAATGAAAAGAGTAGAACCATACTTTATTGTGATGAAAATGAAGTGGTTGATAAGAAAGATGTGGTTGATAGTAACAACGTGGTTGATAGTAACAACGTGGTTGATAAGAATGATGTGGTTGATAAGAATGATGTGGTTGATAAGAATGATGTGGATGATAAGAATGATGTGGTTGATAAGAATTATGTGGATGATAATAACATGATTGATAGTAACAACGTGGATGATAATAACATGGTTGATAGTAACAATGTGGATGATAGTAACAACGTGGATGATAATAATAATATTGTTTACAGAAATAATAATGTTAACAAAATAAAGTATGATGAGATAATAAGTGCATTAGATTTTATCGATTTAGATCTATATGAAAATATTTATGAATGTGCCTTACAAATAATATCTATAATAATATATAATAAATTAGATAAGAGAGAGAAACTTAATTATATATATATGCATATGAATATAATAAAATATTTTACTATAACATTAAAAGATACTATACTATTTAAGATTCTCATTGATCATTTTACTAATATATTTCAAGCTCTTATGAATAATAATTTAAAAAAAAAAAAAAATATATATATACATGAAACAAAATATTGTCTATCAATAGATAGATTTTTTAATTTTATTAGTAACACATTTAATGTTCCTTTTTATGAAGATAAAAAAAATGAAAGTAAAATGATGAGTAGTTGTGATTATGATGTTATGAATATATATGTGCAGATGGTTTTTTTTTTGTTTGATTATTTATATTTTAAGAAAGAAATAATTCACAATAAAAGAAAATATGATTTATATTTAATACATGATAACTATGATAAGGGTGATTATAATAAAAAAGGTTGTTATAATATAAATGTTCATATATTAGATAATATACATACAAATAAAATCATTGATGAAACAACTGAAGATTGTAATAAAAAAATAAATATCAATTGGAAATATTTAAAAAAAATAAATATAAGTATATATAATTCTGTTATAATTAGATTAATAAATGTAGAATCATTATTTGATATACATAAAGAAAAGGTTTCCACTTGTTGTCATGAAGAGAGTTGGAATTTTTATTTTATGTGTCATTTTTTTATGTCCATATTTCAAATGTTTTCTATATTTTATGATTTAAGTTTTTATGTGAACAAAAAAGAGGAAGAGTTGAAAAAAAAAAGTGGAACACATGGAATGTCACATAATATATATGAAGAAGAAAATATGGAAAGTATTTACATACATATGAATAATAAACGAGATAAGCAATTATTAATTATATTTTATTATACTTATATATCACATATATATAGTTATTTATTTCCAAATGTATATAATATAGATACAAATACATTATTTTGTATTAATAATTTTAATAGTATATATTTTAAAGAGCACCATAATTTTTTGAATACATACAAAACATTTTTGCTTCTTTTTCTTTATCATATGTTTAATTATTTATATTTTATTGATATATCAAATAAATTTATAACAATAACAGAATATTTTTATTTAATAAATAAATATAATATTTGCTTTGAAAGTTCTTTATCTTATGATTTAATTCGCAATAAAAAGGAAGTCGTTGAATTTGTTGAAAAGAATGTAGAAAATATGTCGGGGGGTTTAATAAAAAAGAATTACAATAACATTGATAAGGATGAAAATAATATCATGAGAAAAAAAAATAAACTTGTTATGTCAACTAATGAATATAATATGGATAGATATAAAAATGATATAATAAATTCTATATATGAAGTAAATACAATAAAAGATAAATCACATATAATATATAAAATAAAATGTGAAAGAAAACAACAAAAAAAAAAAAATAATAAATTAAATTGTAAATATCTAACTATAATTCATTTGATGTCTATAGTGTTATTAAATATGTCCATTCAAGAAATTGTAGATAATAATTTCTATGCAATCTTAGAAATATGTATATTAAAAGGAATTAATAAAGTTGCCAATTTTTTTATTAATAAGAAAGAATATTTGACAAATAATAAAAAGTATATAATGAAAGTTTTAAAACATAATAGTGATATAGTGAAACATATATTTACACGTGATCACAAAAAAAATAAAAAAATAAAAATAAAACAAAAAAATATTAAAAATGAATTATTAATTGAAAAAAATTTAGAAAATACAACAAATGAATGTATTATTCAAAATATGATGTATGATAAAAACATACCACCATATAGTGAATATAAAAAATTAATAATGAGAAAAATTATTTCATTGAATCTCATTTTGTGTTTACGATTATTATATTTAATTATTAATACTCTAAATTATTTTTTAAAATATGACAATAAAATAATAAATCATAAAGAAGAAAATGAACAAAATATTAACATGTTCAAAAAAAAAAAATTTATTTTTTTCTTATTGTCATATAAAAGCATACTCATGAAAAATGTTATGAAAATACTTGTATCTGTTCCTTTAGCTTTAATAAGATATTTATCTGTATGTATCTTATATATTATATCTTTTTTTAATTACGATTCATTTCTTTCTTACGAAACGATTCAAGACGTAAGACAATAAAAATAAATATACATATATATATTATATATATATATTATATATATATGTGTATATATATGTGCATATATATTTTTTTTTTTTTCTTTTTTATATCAGATTAAGTGGTATTTGTCTATAGCTTCAATCGATCCTCATAAAAAAGTTAGAAAAATGGTAGTCTTGTGTAGGACAAGATGGATGTAAGGCCCCATCTATTTTTTTCATTTTTTTCATTTTTTTTATTTTTTTCATTTTTTTTATTTTTTTCTTGTTTATAAAAATACAAAATTAAAGTTAATTCAATTGGAATATTATAAATAAATGAAGAAAAAAAAATAAACGTTGTGTTAATTTTACATTTGTTTTGTAAAAAAATGAAAACATAAAATTTTTTTATATATATGCGAAATAATAACAACAAATAATAAAATCATAAAAAAAAAAAAAAAATATATATATATATATATATTACTTAATAGTATCTTTTTGTTGTTAGAAAAAATAAATAATAAAATGAAATAAAAATGCATATATTATTTTATTTACATATAACAAAAAACATAATAATATAATTAGAAAAAAAAAAAAAAAAAAAAAAAAAAACAAAGCATAGTGTGTTACTATATTTAATATTTTTATATTAATATTTTTATATTTTATATTTAATATTTTTATATTAATATTTTTATATTTTATATTTTATTTTTTTATATTTATATTTTATTTTTTTATTTTTGTCTATTTAATTAGTGCAAAAATTATATCATGGTTACAATGAAAATAAACAATAAAACCATACATGCAAAAGGTCCATAGAGAACAAAAAAATACTTCCACCTATAAAAATATAAAAAAATAAAAAAATAAAAAAATAGGAACACTTTAATAAATTTTATGAACATAATCAAAAATGTTATTATGAAACATTTTGAGCATATAATTTTTTTTTCTCTTTT
>NC_031485.1:117069-140021 GCF_001602025.1 Plasmodium gaboni | reverse complement strand
TTGGATGGATTTTTTTTTTTTTTTTTTTTTTTTTTTTTTTTTTTTTTTTTTTTATTTTTTTTTTTTTTTTTTTTTTTTTTTTTTTTTTTTTTTTTTTTTTTTTTTTTTTTTTTTTTTTTTTTTTTGTTGTAAACTTGTTCTAGGATATGTATTTATTTTATTTTATTATATCATTTTTTTTTTTTTTTTTCATATTTTATATGATCTCTAAGAATATATGTTTGAAGACATGTATTTATACCTCATGAAATGTCATGTTTATTTGGTCATACATGTAATATATACATATATATGTGTATATTTTTATTTTTTTTTGTTCTTTTTTTTATGAAAAAAATTAGAGTATGTGGGTAGAATCATTTTTTTTTTTTTTTTGCATAAATATAAGTACACATATAGATAAAAAATATATATGTATAATTATTATTTTCATATTCTGTCTTTCCATTGTTTTATTGTTTTATTATTTTATTATTTTATCATTTTATCATTTTATGATTTTATTTTTTTTTGTAAGTGTTGTGTGTCAATATCTTATAAGCTACACATAAATATATATAATACATATAATACATATAATAGATATAAATTTATGCATATATTCAGAGATACATATATTTATGTATATGTATTCAAAATATATATATTTAAAAAAATTAAAACATGGATAAGAGCATTTGTGAGAGTGTGGCTTCTTCCAGTGACTTCATGATATATAATGTGTTATCAGGTGGTAGAGAAAAAAGTAAACAGACCTTAAATGAGATAAAAACATTACAAGAAAAAAATGAAGAAATTATGAAAAATGAAATAAAAGAATATGATGTTGTTAATAAATTAATATATGAACGTATTGAGAGCCTCCCTAATATTATGAATCAGTATGATAACTCTATTAAGAGTATTATAAATATCGATGATATTTTTTTACCTATAAATAATTCCATGCCGAGAGAAAAAATAGGTGTCATAAAATATGACACACATGATGAAACTGGGAATAAATATATAAATAATATAAATAATATGAATAATATGAATAATATCCAAAATAACAATAATATAAATAATACCAGTGTTGTAGATAAAAGCTGTGAAGATATTTTAACATGTGATATAGAAAAAGATTATATTGATAATATGAAAACTTACTCAGCTAATCATATGAAGGATGATAATATAAAGAATAATAAATATAATCATATAACAGATATAAAAAATACACAATCATTGAATTATAATATAACAGAAGAAGACAAAATAAATATCAATGAAAAAAATAATAATGTAGTAAATAATATGAGCATAAGTAAAGATCATAAATCACCTAATAATGGAAATTCATTTTTTATAATAAAAAAAGATCATTCTGATAATATATATAAAAAAAGTAATGCATCTATAAATATATCATCATTAAAGTCTAAAATTCAAAAACAAAAATTGGCTTTATCAGATATGAATAATTATATAACAGAAGAATATTTAAACAACAGCATGCATAAAATAAGGAAGTTGTCATCTAGTGATGGTGCTATATTAAATAATAAACCTAATAATAATTTAAAATTATTGGACGAATGTAATAATGATTTGAAAAATATTAATATGGATTCTAACAAAAAAGAAAATAATTTTATGATGGATACTTCAGTTTGTAAAGAAATGGATATGTCTTTAAAATGCAATGACCTGAACAATTCAGATAAAAATATAGATAAAAGTAATAATAAAAATGACAATGATCATGTTAAGAATCAGATAAGTCACAATAAAGAATATATAAAAAATGTTAGTTTTTTTATGAAAGATTCTAAGGATGATAAAATGTCCCATTCGTTATATACATCAAATGAGGAGACAACTAGTTTGAATAATTTAAGAAAGCTACATTCATATTCATCTAAAGATAATTTATTAAAGGATATGGAATCATCTAACAGTTTTTTAAAGAATGATAATAATTCCTTTGTTATTTGTAGTGAAAATATAAGTGAATTCAAAAAGGCGACATCTGGCAGAGTGCCTGATTTGAGTAGTAAGATAAATGATAATTATTTTAAAGAAAATGATAATAATAATAATAAAAGTGATAATGACAATAATAATAATAAAAGTGATAATGTCAATAATAATAATAATAATAAAAGTGATAATGACAATAATAATAATAATAATAATAATAATGAGGAATGTCATCATTGTGGTGATAAAATAAAAGAAACATGCTCAGTTGATCATAAAACAAAACATGAAGCTATATCAGAAAATAGTATGAACAGCGAAAAAAGTTACAGTAGCCAATTTCTTTATGAAGATAAATTATATTATATGCTAAATAATAATAGCATAGAAAATTTAAATTATACTGTTACAGAAAAATATTCAAGTAACGTAAAAAATATAAAAGAAGTGAGTGATATATGTTTTAGATTTTCTCGATTAATTATTGGGAAGAATTTTATAAAAAATTTTGAAAAGTATCAAAAATTTTATATAAGTTATTGCATACCTATAACATATGAAATTTTGACATCGAACAGTACAGATTGTAGTAAACAAAGAAGACAAACTATGAATGAAAGTTATTTAAATAAAAAATATGGAAAAAAAAATTCATTAATAAATTTTTCTTTTAAAAATGCAAAGAAGAAAGGAAAAAATGAAAATAAAGGAGAGACTAGAGAAGAGTGTAAGAATGATTTAGAATGGGAGGAAACAAAACTTTGTGAAAAAAAAAATAATTCAGAACACCAAAGTAATGTGCATAATATGAATAGTGTGAATAATATGAATAGTGTAAATAATATATATTATGATAATTGTAATAATAATATAAAAAAGAGAAGATTTAGAAACTTTACACAATTTAATAAAAGAAAGAATAGTAATATGATTGAAAAAAATGTTATTATATATGATAGTCATTATATTGAAGGTAAATATATAAATAAAAATAATGTCGAATTTTTACAAGATATTTATCATAAAGTAGATAATAATATATTTGATAAAATTGAAAATATTTCTTTTTTATTATGTGCTACATTAAATAAAAAAAAAAATAATCCACAAGGTTACAATTCATCTATATTATTACAACAAAAAAATAATAATATATTGAAATTATTAAATTATCCATTTGTCATACCAAATAATTGTGAAATTTTAGGAATTGCTGAAATTCCTTTTATTCCTATACCAAATTTGGAATTACCTTTAAAGGAGTTAGCCATTCCAAATAATTGTTTTCAAAATTTAATAAAAGGTCCTTCTATATTATTTTATTTGTATATAGATATATTGGAGAAGTCCCTACCTCATCAAAATGACAAATATGAGAAGGATAATATGAAAAGTACAAATTATCTAAATGATGAATTAACTAGTACAGAAAAAGAAAATTTTTCAAACAGTATGGAGAAAAATATTGAGCAGGATAATAAATTTTTTAATAAAAAAGTAAATGAAGATATTAATGTCTTAAATGAGGATATACACAAGAGTTCAGAATTGATTGAATCAAATGTGCAAGTAGATCATATGAATAATATATGTATAAATGATTTTGATAATATAAACATATCTGGTAATATAGATTGTTTTGATAATATAAACATTTCTGGTAATATAAACATTTCTAACAGTTTAAACACATCCAACAATTTAAACATTTCTAATAATGTAGATGTTTCCCCAAATGTAGATACTTTAATGTTATCTGATATGTTGAAGGTGTCAACAGATGAAATAAAAATAAATGAAGAAAAAAAAAATTATGAACATGTTCAGGTAAATATTAACAAGTCAGGTAATAATTTGGAGCACAAGTTACCTTCTGATGAAAAGGAAGAAATGAGAACATCGTTAAAGAGTGAATATATTGAGGATAAGGGATTTGAGGAATTGATTGAAGAAAAGGATGAAAGAAAAAATGATACAGTTGTTAATAGTGATGATAATATGAATAATGTTGATAATATTAATAGTGATGATAATATTAATAGTGTTAATAATATCAATAGTGATGATAATATCAATAGTGTTAATAATATCAATAGTGTTAATAATATCAATAGTGTTGATAATAACAATAGTGTTGATAATATCAATAGTGTTAATAATATCAATAGTGATGATAATATCAATAGTGTTAATAATATCAATAGTGTTAATAATATCAATAGTGATGATAATATCGTTGATGAATCGATGAATGAATTAAAAATAAAGGAAAATACTTTAGATAAAAAAAATGAAGATGATGCAGTAATATATATTTATATAGACAAAATAGTTAATTTGTCAAAAAAATATTTTAGTAATTTATCAATTTGTGTACGTTTTTTTAAGGATGAGAAATATACATATAAAAGATTTGATTTAAAAAATGAGATGACATTTGACATTTTATTAAATTCAAAAAAGAAGGTGTGTGATATGCAAGAGGTTATTATAGAGGTGTGGCATGAAAGAGAAGTAACAAAAAAAAGAAAAAAAAAAGAGATAAAAAAAAAAAAAAAAATAATAGAAAATAATATAGTTGAAGAAAATGTTAAAGAGTGTGTTGGTATATTAAAAATAAATGTAAACGAAATTAATAAAAATAAGAATATTATATATTTAGAAAAATATAATGAATTGACATTTCGTTTTTATGATGATATTAATTTTATGTTTAGAGTTTTGTTGATTAGGGGTTTAAAAGATATGTATGAAAATATATTATTATTTTGTAAAAAATATATTCAGAATTATGAAATAGATTCTTGTAATTTTTTGTTGAAAGATAATAATGATAGTGACACAAACGAAATAAATATTAGGAAAGGAAATACGAAGAAAAAAATTAAGAAAATGAAACATATAAATAATGTAAATAATATCAATGGTAATGATAATATTAATAGTTTTAATGAGTATGATGTAAGATCAAATTCTTTTCTATCGATCAGTGAGCAGTATTTTATGTATGACTCTTTGAATATATATAATAATGAATATTATATATATGAAATACAAAGGGAGGTATTAAAAAAGGGAATACGTAGTAATGTGATAATAAATGGTGTATTAAAAAAAGGGAGACAAAATTTACAGATTAATAATGTAAATAAGGATATAATATCCAAAAAAAATATAGATAGTGATAATATTTCTGAGTTGTGTAATTATATTATGAATGATAGTTATGATGAGTTAGTTCCTAAGAAATATATGGATACTTTTAAAATGAATATAAATAGTAAGGAAAAAAATAAGAATAAAAAAAACAATAAAAATGACAACATCAACAATAATAATAATAATAATAATAATATGATGAATTATAATTATAACAGTGGGAACAATTTTCATTGTGATGATGATATTTATTATAACAATTGCAACTATTTAAATATCGAATTTATAAAAGAAGAACTTCTATTATGCAATATGAATGAAGATGTTGTGAATTTATTAATTCGAGATATAAAAAGTAATTGTATTAAAGATAAATATATTTTAAAAAATTATTTTGAAGAATATATAGACAAAATATACAGCAAGTGGGAAAAATTATCAAATAAGATTTTTATAAAGAATAAGAAGAATATGAATATAAATGATATATGTGAATATATTGATAGTTTATATATAGATGATGAAAATTATATAAATAAAGAAGAGTTTTTTTTATTTTTTGAAGATATAGGTACTATATTTGTTGATTCTAATATATTTGATGAGTTGTGTTTATTGTTTTATGATAAGAAAAAAGAATTAATACATTTTTCTTTATTTTCATCTTTAATAATTAAAAAAGGTGTTGAAGAATTAAAAAATATGATATATGGATATGATATATTGTTAAAATTATTTGATTTCTTATATATGAAAAATATAAGTATAGAATATTTAGAAAATGAATTATTTAAAATTTCTTTAGATAAAAAAAATTTCTATTCAGAAAAAATAAAAAAGAATATATCAAGAAATATATTAATAGATTCAAATATAAATTATAATAAAAATAATAAACCAAATGAGAATTTAAATATCTTTTTAAATGAACAAGATAATATCTGTTCATGTACCTCTTTACATTTTTTACATTCTATAAGTTTTATTCTAAAAAAATTTGATAATAATAATTTTTCAACATATGATTTATTTTTCTTAGTCAAATATATTATTCAAAATCAAAACAACTATGTATTATCAGACACATATGTATTTATTAATGTCATTAAAGGTATTGAAACGATAAATATAACATATTTTTTATGTTTATATTATATATATATAAATCAAAATAAAAATAATATACAATTAAAAGAAGACCATGAAAATGATATGCCAGAAAAAACATGTGATGATAATTTAAATGATGATATACAAATAGAAAGAAATGAAACAATTCAAAAAGACGATCATTGTTTATATGACGAAGATAGTATGTGTATCTCTCATTCTGAAGAGAAAAGTGAATATTTATCATCCTATAGATCTGTATATAAGGAAAATATAAAATGTAGCAACAAAAATGCAAATGCAACAGTAAATATTGATGGAAATAAAAATGTTATAAAAATATATCATGATGAAAAGAAATATATAGAAGATCTAAACAGTATAAATAATATGATGAATAGTGATGATAAGAATGATTTGTGTGAAGAAAATAAAGTGGATATCACAAATGATGTAACAAAAGAATGTGTAAATGATAAAATATTAACTGATCATAATGAAAATAATTTGTATTCCGAAATAAAGAATGTAGAAGATGATTTAATAAATGAAAAAGAATTATATAAAGATCATCTGATGGGTGATATTAATAATGATGATAAATTTTATGATTTAAAAAAAGGAGAGAATAATATTTTATATTCATCAAATATATTAGATAATGAAAAAAGAAATAGACCTAAACAAAATTACAAAATAAAAAAGAATATAATATTATCTAATAATAATATAAAGAAAGAAGAAAATATTTTTTATTCCAAATTATATAAAAGGAAAGATATACAAAGGAGTGTTAAAAATTCACTTATTATTATTTATCACCGAATTGTTAGTGGCATGATAACTATGGAATATATAGGTGAATGCTTATATTCTTTTTGTAATAATATTTTAAAAAATAAAAAAGAAAAATATAGCAACAATAATAATAATAAAAAAAAAAACTATTTTATAGATAAAGTAGAAATTTTAAAGCTATTAGAATCAATAGGAATATATACATCATATGATATATCCTTATGCATATTTAAGTGGTATTTATATCAATTATATAGATATGAGGAAGATGAAAAAGAAAAAATTTCAAAAAAAAAAAAAAAAAAAAAAAAAATTAATTCAGATAAGAATGATATAGAAAAAAATGAAGTAGAAAAAAATGAATTAGACAGTTTTTCAGATTTTATATTAAATAATTCTATTTCAGAAGAAATTATTATAGAGAATTATAATATAAAAGATCATTTAAAAATAATAAAAATTTTATTTGAAAAATATTCATTAAGTGAATATATTAGTGGGAATATATTTTCTGGTAGTACGTTAGAATATTTTTTTTTATTATTAAAAGAAAGGAATATAAATATTAGAATTTTTTCAGAAAAAAATATATTTACATGTAATGATTTTTTTAAAGAAATAGAAGAATTAAATTTAGAATTTCCAAAATCATATATAAGACTTTTGTTTAGTAATTTGTTAGTTTATGATATAACATCATTTAATAGTTTAAATAATAAATTAATTTTTTATGATAATATTGAATGTTATTGGAAAAAATGGAATAAAATAAACTTTGAATATTTTATATATGAAAATATGGATATAGAAGATAAAAAGATATTGAATAATATAAATGATATAAATGATACATATAATAATAATAATGTATCTATTGATAATAATGATATGTGTTATTTATTTAAACATGTTCAAGAAAAAAGAAAAGAACTAAATAATGATAATGAAAATAAAGTGATTTCCATAAATAATAATTGTTGTTATTATGATATAAATACTTATGTTGAAGAAAAAGATAATTTGTCTTTAGATAATAAAAGATTTATTGATATTCAAAATAAACAAGAGAAGAAAAAAAAAAAAAAATGTGATTATTCCTATTTTTATTCTTTACCATTATATAGTTTATTTTTTTATTTTTCAAAACAAAAAATATTAAGTGGAGAGAAATTATTAAAATATTTTTTTATAAATATTTTTAAATATGAATTAAATAAAATAAATATTAATAATTATATGAATAATTATTATACACTATATGATTTTATACATATATGTAAAGATGTTATTTTATATAATGACAATATAGATGATATAATATATAGAGAAGATTTTTTTAAATTAATAATATTAATAAATAAAAAATATAAAAAAAAATCTCAGGAATATATTATATCAAAAGAAAATTCGCTTGACAATTTTTTGAAGAGTAAAAGTCATTATTTTTCTTATATGTTTAAAAAAAATTGGGTATTTATAAAAAGAGATATAATCAATTTAGAACTTAATCTAACATATCACAATAATTATAATATCAATTTGATTGATGCATATAAATGTAAACCAACTAATTATTATAATCAAAAAAAAGATATACACCAATATAAAAATTACTGCCTTTATAATACACCAACATATTTAGATTTTATTAATAGCAATATAGACAACTCTATAGAAGATAGAAAAATTATTTTTAATAAAAAAGGAGATATAGAAAATGAAGATGAATTAATTATAAATTTTTTTAAAAGAAATAAAAAAGTTATAAAATATATTCGAGAATATTTTTATATATTTGTTTTTTTTCAAAAAATTATACATAATAAAGAGAATTCTTATGATTTATTTTTTTATGAAAAAGAAATTGTATACTATCAAAAGAAATTGAAAGAATATTATTTAAAAAATAATGATGTGAATAATTATAATAGATCAAATAAAAATAAAATAGATAATTATAAATTCTATGACAAATGTGGATATGCTATACCTTGTGCCCCCCAAAAAAAAATGAAAAGAGAAAAGAATGATTACTGTTCTTTTATTTTTTTATATAATGAAATAAATATTTGTAATGAAGAGAAAAGATTTGGATGTAAAGAATATGCTTATATGATATATCCATATTTATTACTTCTATGTGATTTTATAAAAAGAATGATATATATATATAAAGAAAATTATGTTGATATTATAAAACATTTATTTGTTATAGATATAAAAGAAAAAAAGAAAAAAAAAGATGTAAAAAAAAATAAAATAGAACGTTTTATATTTTTATATAAATTAGAAAATATCTTGTCAAGATCTGGTAGTTTCGATTATAAGGAGTGGAATAAATTATATTTGATATGTGAACATTTAGATATAAGAATTGACACTTTGATAATACAATTAATTAATATATTAGAAAAACATAATTACATAAAAACATGTAATGTAATGAATGGCTGTGTCTTATTTTATGATTTCTATAATGATTATGATAATAAGAATAGATATAATAATAATTATATAGAAAGACATAGATTATTATTTGATCTTCTATATAATAAAAAAGATAGATGTAGTAGTAATATAGAAGAAATAAGAAAAAATAATATAATGAATAAGATGATTGATAATCAATATAATATAGTAGAATATAAAAAGAGAACACATAAAATGTTTTTTTTATATGAGAAAGAAGAAAATGATATATATATAAAACATATGAAATATGTAATAAGTTTTAATAAACTAATATTAAATGATTTATATATATATAAGAAAAAGAATAAAAAAGCAAAAAATGAAAAGATGTTTAATAATATAAATATAAATAATTTAGATGTATATATATATAAATATATAATACATGATACATTATATATAAATTATTTAGTAAATTTATATATCCGAATATTATTTAATGAATGTTTATTAACTGGAATGAATATTAATACAATATTTTATGATATAAAAAATAAAAATACATTTATAAATATATTATTAAGATATTTTAGTCATATATTTTGTGAATATGATATAAATATTTTGTCAAAAAAATATTCCTATCAAATTAATATGACATCAATACATTTAAGTGGATATCATAATATGTTATCTTTAAAAACGTTTTTTAATGACATATATGAACAAGGATTATATTATAATACATATTTAAGAAAGATTTTATTTTCTTTCTTTTTTAATAATTCAAATATATTTTATATCTATATAAAAGATGAACAAGAAAAAAATGGTGATGACAATTTATTATTGTCATGTAAGAAATTAAAACAAATTTTAAGTAACAGTGGAATATTTTTATCATGGGCAGAGATATATGATTTTTTTCAACCGCTTAATAAATATTGTGTCATCTATTATAATAAAAATTATGATAAAGGTCATGAAAAAAATGAGACTCCTTATATATTAAAGGCATATATAAATGTGTCTAATTTGATAGGTATCTCAAAGAGGATGTTAAAAGAAAAGTTTAATCATATTAAAAATGTTGACAGTAATATACGTATAGAGAACCATAATACAAATAATATATATGTCAAAACATATGATGAAGAAGAAGAAGAAGAAAATAAGCACATATGTGATAATGATTATATAAATAAAAATATTTCAGATCATATATATAATAAGAAAGTGTTACAACAAGATAGTATAGGAACAAACGAATCAAATATAGTTGGTTGTTATAATATGGATGTTGAAAAAAATACACAAGAGGTAGTTTTATCTTCTCAAAATAATAAAATGTGTGTTTTAAAAAGAGTTGATTCAAATGAAGAGAATAATGACCTAAAGAAGGAAGATGAATCTTTTTATAAAAGAAAATATAGAAATGGATACACATGGTGTGATAAAATTAATGGAGATTTAAAAGGTCACTATGTAAATGAAGATACATATAATAATAATATTTATAATAGTAATATTTATAATAATAATAATATATTATTTAAAGAAAAAGGGGATGAGAATTCTTTATTATCAGAAAAAATATGCAATAAAAATAAAGAAGAAATAAAAAATATGTCTGCTAACAAAAAAGATAAGATAAAGAAAGGATGTTATCTAAAAGGCAAAACAGAGAATGATGAAAAGGATAATAAATTAATAAATAATAAAAATATTGAAAGAATAAATAATTATATGAGTCCATGTATTTATTCTAATATGAAATATAATTTTTTGGAAGCATCGAATAATATATATTACAATTTGAGTTTTAAACAATTAACATTAGGAAGAGTTTTATATCTATTATTTTTAAAAATGAATAATATAATGATAAAAAAGAAATTAAGTTTTGAGCAAATATATTTTGGTATTAAGAATATAAATTATGATGATATTAAAAAAAAAGAAATGGAAAGAGCATGTACTTTATTTCTAAATATGAAAACTGATCAATTGAAAAATATTATTCCTGATAATTTTATATTATATAAAAAAGATATAAAAAATGGTATTTTTTTTAATATATTTATTTTGAAGGATACATATGAAGAAATATTCTTACAACAACAAAAGGAAGACACAAAGGTTTCTATATATAACTTTATAACTTATTATGAAAAAAAAAAAAATGATATCATGTTTTCTAATTATTCATTTGTTTATAATTTTAGTTATGAATGGGTTAATTGCATGAAACTTAAGAGTGAATATATAAGTAAAGAGGATTGTATGAAATTAATTTGTTCTTTTAATATGCATAATAAGACATGGGATGAAAATAATATAGATAACAATATAATAATAAATGATAATAAAACAAATGGTAGTGATATCCAATTGTGTGATGATAAAATAAAAGATCAAAAAAAAATAATAAATAATAATAATAATAATAATAACAAAACGAATGAACTATTTAACTGTGTAGATGATAGAAATGAAAAAAAGAACGTATCATTGCCTACAGTATTAAAAGAAGAAATGCTGAAAATATTTGAAAAAAATATTAAAGGTAAATGGAAAAAAATTTTATTATCTATTTTTGATATGAAAAATTTTTATGTTCATAATTTACGCATATTGTTTAAAGAATTTACTGGAATAAATACATATATAAGAAAAATGAAAGAAAGGAAATCTAAAAATAATTCTAAAATATGTGATGATAATAAAAAAGAAGATGATTCAAATATACAACATAGTAAATTTTCTTTAAATTATTATTGTTGTCTTGGAACTGAAGAAATATTTTTAACTAATATATTTTTTGATAAGAATCAATGTAATAATATATCTTGTTGTGATGATAACATAATATCTTATATAGATACAGAGAATAAAGGAAATATATATAAAGAAGACACTTTATATATAAATCATTTATTTGATCATAAATTTTCTACCATAAAAGAAAAAGATATTATTACTTTATTTAAAAATAATAAAGATATAATAAAAATAAAATTATATTATAATGAAAATGTTATAGCAGAAGCAAGCTTACATATTTTAGAATTCTTTTCTATATTAAAAAACAACGACAAGATAAAAGATCATAAAACTTTATGTTTTGTTATTGCGTCGGAGGATACACATAAGGATATTTTATTTTTAGATATAGATATTTATTATGAAAGAAAAAAAATCTATGCTGATATGCCTATATTCCACACTACCAATAAGAAAATACAAGAACAAAAGTTTAATGTGGAAAATGTGATTGAAGATATAGAGGATATAAATAATAAGGATCAAATAGATGTAAGAATTGAAAATGAAACAATTAGTGGTGATATACAAAAAAATGTGAACACTGTATATTGTGTCGATAAAGATAATAAATTAAATGATGTGGATAATCTTATGAAGGTTACAAATGTAGAAACAAATGAAAATAAAATAAACATTACATCGTTTTTAGACGACCAACAAAAGAATTATAATAAGGATGATATTCTAGATAATAGTGCTGAATATATATTATTTAGAAAAAAAAAAATTGGAAATAATTATTATTTAGAATATAATAAAAATGATGAATTACCACTATCTAAGAAAGAAAATATAAAAAAAGAAGATACACCAAATGATAAACATTTTGAGAATAATAAACCATTTGTGAGTTTTACTCATTTAACTATAGATCATATAATTATTCCAATATGTTTAATAAATGAAATTAATAAAAAAGTTATAGAAAGACATGAAGGGATGAAATTAAATGAAGACATATTTGTTGCTCTATATATTGAAGTGTACGAAAAGGTGAGTACATGCAATGAAGAAAAAAATAAACAACATGAACAAGAAGATAAAAGAGATATGTACAGGTTATTATCTAGTTCTGTTCCGAAAATAGTGAATTGTAAAAAAAAAAATGAAAATATGAATATTACGAGTGAAATATGTGGTGATACCAGCATATGTTTTTCTCAAAAAAATGGATATGATAATAAAGATAATCATAATAAAGATAATAATGTATATAATAATGTATATAATAATGTATATAATAATGTATATAATAATGTATATAATAATGTATATAATAATTTATATAATAATTTATATAATAATTTATATAATAATAATCATCATGCTGAGGGTGACAAATTGAATAATCACCAAGAGTGTGCAACAAAAAATATGAAGCTTAATAAAACAATGACCAACTTGAAAAAGAAAGAAAAACATATTAAAATATTTGAGAAACATTTAAATATACATAACATAAAATTAAAACATCATGAAATTATTAAAAGTAAAAACTTATTTATAGAAGGGAAAATAATTATAAGGGCTATTATATCTTTAAATCATATTTCAGAAGATATAATTATTGGGGAGCATTTTTTTAAAATAAAAAATATGTTATATGAAAATAAAAATATGACATATTATTCAGAGAATTTTTTTCATTCTATAAATAATAAAACGGAAACACTATCTAATGAAGAAAAAATAAATGACAAAGGTGACGTATCTGATGGAGAAGATAAAAAAAATGATGATAAGAACCAACAGTGTGATTATCCTATCGAATGTGAACATAATAATAAAACAACATGTTCGAGCATCCCACTGCTTAATAATAAAAAAACTTTTTCTTCTGAACATAATATAGCAAATAGTAATTTTGTGAATAATATATTTGTAAATAATATTATTGGATATATATCGTATCAATATGAAATAAAAGAATATAAAAATAAAGACTATGAAAAGATTAATAAGTTTACACTTCCTAATTTTATTCCCATATATTTTATAAAATGTGATGATAATGATAATAATGATGATAATGATGATAATGATGATAATAATGATGATAATGATGATGATAATAATAATAATGCTAGAGAGATAATAAAAGAAAGAGATGATGAATTATTATATAATACATTATATGAAAAATTATTTAGTGATATATTAAGAAAATTAAATTATAAAAAATATGTTAATGTAGACATGTTTATAAATACATTAAAAAAGAGTTCATATAAAAAGCATATAAATTATTTTAAAAGATTTTTTTTTTATTTTATAAAATTGAACAATAAATTATTTTTCCCCTTAAAAAGTGTATTAAAGATATTGGCCATACGGAAATTATCGTTTCACTTTTTAAGTTGGATTAATTATTTTTTTCATGAAATTCAAAAATATTTTTCATATTTTAATTTTCTTGGCATATTTGAATGGCCCTATTTATTAAAGTGTGTTTTAAAATCTCAGGATGAGTACCTAAAAGAGGAAAAAAGAAGAAAAAAAAATATAGAAATTAACAAGGTGTGTATATATAAGGATAACACATGTGATAATAATGATAATAAAAATAATGATGATAACAACAGCAATAATAATAATAATAATATTAATATTGTTGATAATAATAATAATATTAATATTGTTGATAATAATAATAATATTAATATTGTTGATAATAATAATAATATTATTAATAATAATAGTAGTAGTAGTAATGTTGGAGATGTGGAAAGCCATAAATTTATTCAAACAAAAGACGAAAAAAAAACAAATTCTGTCGAATCAAACATATCTAGCTATCTAAACTTTACAAAGTGCAGTAATACATCTGTTAAACATTCAAGCATTAAAAATTGTAATAATGAAAAAAATAATGTAGATAAAAAAACAAAAAAGAAAAAAAAAATATTAAATGAAAAAGATTGGTGGTTATTAAATAATTGGAATTATTGGCATTTAAGTTGTGATAAGAAAAATTATTTTTTCTTATATTTATTTGTAAATGATATACTTAATTTTTATGAAGAAGAAAAAAACTTTTTTAAAAATAGGAAGAAATATAAAAGGATAGATAATGAAGGTATTGATAATAATAATAATAATAATGATATGTGTTCATATATTCATATTAATAATAATAATAATAATAGTAACATAGAAAATGATAAACAGAAATTTATATTATTATATAATAAGAAAGAAAATTACACAAGTGTAGATAATAATTGTTCAAGACAACAAAATTGTAATTCATTAAATTTAAAAAATACAAAAAAAAGTAAACATGTAAATAATATCAAGAGTGAAGAAATAACATATTCTATCCTTTCTGATGTAGAAGAAAAGAAGAATGAGGACTCATCAAATGAAAAAAAAAAAAAAAAAAAAAAAAAAGTAATAAACAATAATAATAATAATAATAAAACGTCTATTTATCAATACAATATTATGAGAGATTTTGAAAATGAAAAAATATCATACAATCATTTAACATCAGATAATAATTCACCATATAATTTTGTCAAAAAAAATAATAACACATTTTTCAATTTACATTTTCATGATAATTTAAAAAATAAAATTAACCATCTTTTTAAAAATTATCAAAAAGATGATTTACAGACATATAATAAATATTATATTTTTATAAAAGTCAAAAAATTACTTTATCCCTTACCTTTTATAAATAATAAAAAACCCAATATATTTTTAACATACCAAATTGTATTGAATAATTATGATTTTATTAATAAACATGATATATTTCCTTTTTTATTAAAAAAAAAAAAAAATTATATTATTAACAATGTTCAGGCAAAAACCAAAATTTATTATAATGATTGCTATCCATATATTAACAATTCAGAAATTTTAAAATTACCTGATATAAAAGAATTAAATGATATTTTCAATAAACATTGTATACAAACACAAGATGGGCACTTGGATTTTTATTTACAAAACTTATCATTACAAATAAATATTTATCACGTTGTTAGTGATAAATATATAACACCTCATCTTAATAATAATTATAATAATAATAATTATTATAATATTTATGAACAATATGAAGGAATCACATCAAGTGATAATATATATGATAATACATCAGAATTTTCAACGAATAATAATATATATAATATGGAATATAAAAATTATAAAGATAAGGAAAAAAATATGTTAATAGCTAAAGCATTCATTCCTTTTAATTTACTCTTAAAAAAAAAAAAAGCAAAGGTTAGCGTCCCATTATTTTTCTCGCCATTTTTTACAAAACGTTTTAATAAAAATGAAATTGAAGTAATACTAAAATATCATAAAAATATAAGCGATTATTTTAAATACAAATATATGAAGCATACAAATCAAAAATATAAGAAAAGCGATGGAAAGGAACATAACCCGAATGGTAACAACAAGTGTAATCATATAAATGATATACATAATAAAAATAATTATTATAATAATCATCATAATAATAACCATAATATTAATTACAATTGTGATCAAAAAATCAAGAACAATAATATAAATATGAATCAAATTAATATATCAAATAATATAAATACTAATTTAAATCCTATAGACGAAAAAAATAAAAACGAATTTATAGATTTGTCAAATATTCCTTTATTAACATTACCTAAAATTCCTCCACCAATATCTTAATTTTTTTTTTATTTATTCATAAATTTTTTGTTTATATAAATAACTGTTAAATTTAAATTAAATTATTTTTTTTGTCATTATATATATATATATATATATATATATATAATATATTTTTAATAGAAAAATAAGAAAAATTTAAAACATTACTCTTCATTTTTAAAAAATTGTAATTTTATATAAATTAAGATATACATACCAATATTAATTGACAAACAAATAAACACATATATATATATATATATATATATATAGTTATATTTTTTTTTTTTTTTTTTTTTTTTTTTTTTTTTTTCTTACATATCATCCTATAAAGCCCTTTTGAATTCACATTTGCTTATTGTCATTAGCATATGTTTTTCTTCTTTTTAAATTAAGCTGATCATAATGTGCATAATTATAAAGATTATATTTTTGATGTGTATTATAATAATAATAATAATTATTATTATTAATATTATTATTATAAGTTCTATTTGTAATATAATTGTTATTATATTTGTTAATTGTGTTATATCTCGCCACATATTTATTATTATCCACCATAGTATTATGTATTATATCCTTTTTAGTGTCTTTATATTTTGTCTCTTTATTTAATGTATTATATATATGAACACCATAGTTATTATTTTTGCTAGTAATATTATTTTCCTTGTTATGATTTAATGAATTTATAAAGTTATCACTTCTACAAATAGTTGACGTGTCTTTTATACTACTATTTTTATTATTTATATTAATTGTATTTTTATTATTTACATTAATTGTGCTTTTATTATTTATATTAATTGCATTTTTATTTTGGTTCCATTCTGTATCTGTTATTGATTTATAAAATGTTGAATATAAATTCCTTTTTCTATTTATTCCTTGATTATAATTGTTTTCATACATCATATTTTTAATATTTCCATTGACATTAAATTCTTTATATATACCACTCACATTTTCTTTCTTAATGTTATTATTTAAAATATCTGTATGTTGTTTGAATTGTTGTTGTTTTTTAAATGCAAGTAAATTTTCATTCGTTGATGTGTTCTTATGAATATATTGTGCATTATTATTATTTTGTTTATATTTATCTTTATTATATAGTGATACACTTACATAATTATTTTCTTTGGGATCCTTATTTTTTATATCCTTATTATATTTATAATCACAAGAAGTGTTGTTCACATTTCCACTTTTCATATCATTATTTGCATTATAACAATTTATTTCTTTATAATCAATCTTATCTACTTGTAATAAGGATTTATCATTGTTTTTTTCTTTATTGAGCTTATCATTACATTTATTATTACATATATCATCTAATATGTTTTGTGTGCTTGTTCCAATATTATTTTTATTTTTATTTTTATTTTTCTCTTCATTCTTTTTTAAATCGTTAAAATCATTTATGGAATTGGTCTCTTTTTTATTATTAGAATTTTCTTGAACCTTTAAATCTTCACTGTTTTTATTCAACTTATCTTCTTTTTCTTCTTGTAGATTATTTTTTATAAAAATATTTTTCTCTCTTAAAATATCTGTATCTTTGTTAGGAGAATAATTTTTATATATATCATGAGATGTGTTATAATTATTTAAATGTCTATCTTTATTATTATGCGTGCTTAAATTACATACTGATCCCACAAATTCTTTATTATTTTTATTATCACATAAACTATTGTGTATATTTTTTTTAGGCATATCATATGTATTTGCTTTTATATATCCTACATTATTTAATAAATAATATGTATTACTGTTTTCGCTTTCTCTTTTTAAATTTTGATCTTTTAGATGTAAAGATATATTCGTTTTGTTTTCATATAAAGTTATATTTCTATTAAAATTTTGTATATTATCATATTTATATTTATTATAATATATATTATTATGATATATATTATTATTACATATATTATTATGATATATATTATTATTACATATATTATTATGACATATATTATTATGACATATATTATTACTGTTGTTTATTTCTATAAAATTTTGGATTATTTTATTTTTCTCTATGCGTTTTTTTCTTTTTTGTTGTATTTCCATTTCTCTCTCCTGTTCCCTTTTTTTTATTTTATTTCTCAATATTATTTTTAATATTTCTCTTTGTTTTTCCATTTTAATTTCCATTAATCTTTCTTCTTCTTTTAATCTTTCTTCTTCCTTTAACTTTTCTTCTTCTTTTAACCTCTCCTCTTCCTTTAATTTTTCATCTTCTTTTAAATCCTCCTCTTCCTTTAATCTTTCCACCTCCTTTAATCTCTCTTCTTCTTTTATTCTTGCTTCTTCCTTTAATATCTTCTCTTCTTTTATTCTTGCTTCTTCCTTTAATCTTTCTTCTTCTTCTTTTATTCTCACTTCTTCCTTTAATCTGTGTTCCTTTTGAATTCTCTTCTCTTGCTTTAATCTCTTCTTTTCTCTTAATCTTTCCTCCTTTAATCTCTGCTTTTCTTTTAATCTTTCCTCTTCTTTTATTCTCTCTTCTTCCTTTAATCTTTCTTCCTCTTCTTTTATTCTTGCTTCTTCCTTTAATTTGTGTTCCTTTTTAATTCTCTTGTCTTGCTTTAATCTCTTCTTCTCTCTTAATCTTTCCTCTTCTTTTATTCTTACTTCTTCCTTTAATATGTCTTCCTGTTTCAATTTTTCCTCGTCCTTTAATCTTTTTCTTTCCTCCATAACTTCGTTTAAATGATCATGATTGTGGCAATAGATACACTGATAAGAAATTTTCTTACATAAGCCTGTTTTATAATCCTTGCATGGAGAGCATTTTTTATTATAATGTAAAAAATTTGAAGGATGATAAAATGATTGAATATCTGCATGGTCCTTATGATGACACTTATAACAGTTATATTTATTTAAACAGGTTTTATGGTTTGTAAAATAATGTTCACATGGGTGGCAGATATGTTGTATGTGTTCTTGTTGATTTATATATAAAGGTGGATTTACATGAAGAAGTTGTTTTTTATCTTGTGTATGTTCATTTTTTTTTATTAATGTTGTATATTCTTTTTTATGAGAATTATCATGGCAATATATACACACAGGAATTGACATATTACATTGTTTTTTAAAATAATTTTCGCAAGGAACACATATATTTTTTTTATGTAATAATTTAGAAGGATGTAAAGGATCTTCATGATTTTTATGATAATCATGATGACATTTGGTGCATTGGTTTCCTTTAGAACATCCTGAAAAATGAAAAAAATAATTAGCACATGGATTACATGAACCTTTATTATGTTTTATTAGAATTTTAGATGCATTATCTGAATCATTTTTTTTTTTTTTTTGTCTTTTATTTAATATGACAGTTTCTTTTATTTTTTCATTTTTTAAATTATATATCAATCCTTTATTTTTCTCATATATATGTTTATGATAAAATACTTGTCCATTTCCGTTTTTTTTTTTGATGTTTTTTATAACTGATTTTTTAATGTGTGCAATATGTTTAGGAGAATTATTTTCTTCACATGATTTATTATTTGGATCATCATGTATTTCTTTTGTAACATTTTTTTCAGAGATTATAAAAAATTTCATATGATCTGGCATTAAGAAATTGGTCCGATCATTTATTTGTTGATTTATTTGTTGATTTATTTGTTGATTTATTTGTTGATCCATTTGTTGATTTATTTGTTGATTTATTTGTTGATTTATTTGTTGATTTATTTGTTGATTTATTTGTTGATTTATTTGTTCATTTATTTGTTGATCCATTTGTTGATTTATTTGTTGATTTATTTGTTCATTTATTTGTTCATTTATTTGTTCATTTATTTGTTGATCCATTTCATTATTCATATTATCTTCCAAAATTTTATTATTATTCCTCATATCCTTTTCCATTTTTTTTTCCTTGCAATGTTTTATATGCTGTTTTTTTTTTTCTTTTTTTTTTTTTTTTTTTTTTTTTTTTTTTTTTTTTTTTTTTTTTTTTTTTTTCTTTTTTTCATACTTATCATCATCATCATCGCAGATATTTTTCTTTACGTTATTGTCTGTATTTGTTGATGAATTCTCTTCTTCCATATTCTTTTTATCTATACTAGAATGTATGTGTTTATTTATTATTTCATTTTGATGACCTTCTATCTGTTCAGGTGATATACTTCTTGATGTTTGGAATGTTAAATATCTTTCGTTTTCATCAATTTCATATTGAAACATCTTTGGAAGATAATTTTGGTTTCTTACTAATACATTTTCTTGTAAATCATCTTTTTTTTTAATATCTAATGAGATATTAACCTTTTCTTTATTGATATTATATGGTATATTATTTAACAGATTATTATTTATATGAATAGATTCTACATCATCTCCTTCTTCATTATTTTTATTTTTTTTTATTTTATTATTATTATTATTATTATTATTATTATTATATATTTTATTCCAATTATTATTCATAAAAAAATTTTTGTTATCTTCTTGATTTTTTTGAAATGTGTCTTCGTATGCTTTTCTTGACATTGTTGTTACATTGTAATTATTTGTTCTATTAAAAAAGGGTTCTCTTGATTGAAATTTATTTATTTTATTTTTATACATATCATTTCTATATTTATTATCTTCATAATGATCATTATATTTACAATATTTCCTGTTACATCCATTTGAATAACGATAATGAGAAGGGTTATATATTTTTTTCTTATGTTCGTTTAATGTGATTTCTCCTGTTACATTTTTTATTAACATTTTATTTTGGATGTCATAATTTATTGGTAATTTATTCATGTTTATATATTGTGGTTTTGTTGATTCATGATAATCTATCTGATGGATATATTTTTTTTTATCATGGTCACTAATAATTTCGAAATCTCTTTTAAATATATCACTGTGGTCTTCATCAAAAAGTAAAAAGTTAATATTTTGTTGAATCGTAAGAACTTTATGATTTATAATATCTTTAAGATATACAATGTTGATATATTCGTATATATTTTTTTTTTTTTTGACATGTATATGATTTGTTTCCTTTTTCTGACACCATAATACACCTGAAAAGACATTATATATTCTTGGAACAGAAAATTTTTTTGAACTACAATATATATAATAATAACTTTTTTTTTTTTTATAAGGACATTTTATATGTATATTACTAATTTGGTTATCATATATATGATCAGAATTTTTTGTATTAACATTCTTCATTTTAATATTATTTCCTTTCCACATTTCACCTCTTTGAAATGAATAATTGTATATCATATAAAATACATATATATATTTTTCACTTGTATATATTTTTATTTTTTGATATAATATTTTTTCTAATTCTTTTTTCTCCTTAAGAATGTTTTCATATTCTAACAATTTGTTATTCTCCTCTAAACAAAAAATATATTTACATGTGTCTTTCTTCACTTGTTTATCTGGATCATTAATATTATGATAACCCATAATATCAACAGTGATATTATTAAATATCTCTGAGTTAATCCTTGGATTATTTTTAAGGGGCCCTTTTTGTTTTCCCTATTCTACAAATATATAAATTAAGAACAAAAAAATAAATACATATATATAATATATTATATATATATATATATGTGTGTGTGTCTATATTTATATTTATATTTCTTATTTTGATAGCCTTGTGTATTTAACTTTAAACTATATTTCAATTTGATATTTAAATTTTTTTTTTTTTTTTTTAAATATATTGGTGTATTTGAATAAACTAGTTTAATAAATATGGAGAAAACTATTTTACCTGAATACACAATAAAAATATATATTTATATATTATAAATCTACATAAAAAAAAAAAAAAAAAAAAAAAAAAAAAAAAAAAAAAAAAAAAAAAAAATTTTTATTTTTATATAAAAAATTTTAAAAATATTAAAAATTTTTTTTTTTTTTTTTTTTTTTTTTTTTTTTTTTTTTTTTTTTTTTTTTTTTTTTTTTTTTTATTACATTTGAATTTATTTTTTTTTTTTTTTTTTTTATTTTAAAAATATCTT
>NC_031485.1:106139-116769 GCF_001602025.1 Plasmodium gaboni | reverse complement strand
AAAAAAAAAAAAAAAAAAAATGATATAATATTTAATTTTTAATATAAAATTATGAACAAGATTAAAAATTTATTTATGTTTTTCATATTTTTCATATTTTTTATTTTTATTATTTTTATTTTTGTATGCTTATAAAATGGTGATACATTTTCTTTTTCTATATTTTAATTTATAACTATTGTTCCCACAAAGGTATTTATACAAATAATATAAATAAAAAAAATATAAACATATATATAATATATATATATATATATATTTTTTTTGTGTAAAAACATATAGTATAACTTATATATATATTTATTATGTAAATATATAATTTAATATAAAAAAATATAACGATTGGCTAATCTTTTTTTTTTTTTTTTTTTTATATAATAATATAAAAATAGGAAGAAACCATAATATTATAATATTATCAAGTACAGTTGTATAATTAAAAGTTTTTTTTTTTTTTTTCTAAATTTAGTAAGTTATACCTACATTATGATAGTATATGATAAAAAAAAAAAAAAAATTGATTAAATAAAAAAGAATAGAGGAGCATAATTGAATTTTATAAAATGTATGAGAATACAACATAATATGTATACCACATTTGTGGTGTAAAAAAAAAATATATATATAATATATATATATATATATATACATATAATATATTACATATATTATTTAATTTTAATAGAAAAAATTATTATAAACCATTAAAATGTTATTTATATGAACGTTTTAATAATTTTATTTTATATATTATTTATTTTTTTTATTTTATATGTAGAGATAATTAAATTTTATTAGCCCATGGATACAATAATATTATATATTTCATGTTTCAAAAAAATAAAAATACGGATCCCATGAAATATATAATATATCTATAAATATATATATATATATATATATATATATTTTTTTTTTTTCCTTTGGCTTATTTGGAAAAAGAAAATATTAGAACGTGAAATTTGTAATATTTTATAAAAAAATTTTTGTATTAATAATTATATGTACTGATATACACATTTTTTTTTTATCTAAAAAAATATAAGTGACATATATATGTTAATTTATAAAAGTGGATAAGAAATATTGAAGAATTTATATAAAGCATAAACAAATAAAATAAAAATAAAATAAAAAAATAAATAATTAGATACATATAAATTATAGTGAAACATTTCACCATGTAGTTAAAAGGAGGGAATATTATAATTTCATTTTGATTTTAAAATAAAAAAAAAAAAAAATTTATATATATATATATATATATATATCATACATATATATGTATATATATTTATATTTATGTTTATTTTTTCATTTATGTATTAACTTTATTTTTTTGTTATGATTTCATCATTTTTTTTATTTCATATATGACTTTATGTACATCGGGCATATAGAATGGCTCGTATACATGAGGAAAAGGAGTATCATATCCACATACTCTTTTAATAGGTGTATGTAAATTATAGAAACATCTTTCTTGTATTTTTGCTGCAATTTCAGCTCCAAAACCATTGGTTAGTTGAGCTTCATGTGTAATTAAAAGTCTTCCAGTTTTTTCGACTGACTTTTGTACAGTTTGAATATCCCATGGTATAATAGTTTGTAGATCAATAACTTCACATTCTATATTATATTTGTTTGATAAAATATCTGCAGCATTTTTCATTTTATGTACTAAAGATCCCCATGTTAGTATAGTAACATCTGTACCTTGTCTTAGAATATGTGCTTTACCTAATTCTAATTGATATGGTCCAATAGGTACATCACAAACTGATGATCTATATAAAATTTTTGGTTCAAAAAATAAACATGGGTTAGGATCATTAATAGCTGAAAGTAATAATCCTTTAGCTTTATATGCATCACTTGGTACAATAATTTTTATACCAGCTGCATGAGCAAAAAAAGCTTCAGGACTTTGTGAATGATATAAACCACCATGTCCAACAGCACCCCATGTTGATCTTATGGTTAATTTACCTACATCGAAACTACTACCTGATCTATATCTATATTTAGCTACATCATTTACTATTTGATCAAATGCTGGAAATATATAATCACCAAATTGTATTTCTGCTATTGTTGTAAATCCATTTTCAGCTAGACCTATAGCAAATCCTATAATTCCTTGTTCACATAAGGGTGTATTGAACACTCTCATGTTTCCATACTTTTTTAATAAATCTAAAGAACATCTAAACACACCTCCAAAAGCAACATCTTCTCCTAATAATACAGAATTAGGATTTGTTTCAAATACATTATGCATAGCTGAATTTATTGCTGTAAACATATTCATTTTTTTTTTTTCTTCTAAATTGAATGAAGAAAAATGACGAATCCCATTATTTTCAACACTATGCAAAATATTACAATTATGAATCCTATCAGTTCTCCAACATTTTATATTGGTATTCCTCACAAGACAGTGGTTATTTAACAACACATTTTTTAGGTTATTTCTTATTAGTTCCTTCATATTATGAGCACATAAAAAAAATAAAATATATATATATATATATATATATATATATATATATATTATTATATCTTAATATTTTTGTATTCTCTTCAAAGGAATGTATTTTCCTTTACATTTCAATTTTTTTTTTTTTTCCCTATATTTATAAATTTATATTTTCATATATTTATTTTATTTTTTTTTAATATTCTCCTTTGAAAAAAAATAAGAAATATAAAAATAAAGTAAATATAAATAAATAAATATATATATATATATATATATTTTATTTTATTTTTTTTTTTTTTTTTTTTAAAGAAAAAAATGTACAAAATTTTTATTTTAATTTTATATAAAATAAATATATTATATATATATATATTTATATGTGGTTATATTTATTTATTTTAAATATTTATATTTAAAACTTTTTACATGTATGTATTTATACTTAATTTTCCATTTTTTCCTTTAAAAAAAAAAAATACACACTAATATTTTTTTTTATGCGTTGTAATAAAATTTTCGAACGTTCATATTAATATTTAATGAACTAAAATATTTAGCATAAAAATATTTTAAATTTATTTATTTTATTCATTATTTTATTTTTTATTATACTTTTTTTATTTTAATATGTTATTTTTTTATTTCTATAATTTTCTCATCAATTAATAAAAATTTCCAACACTGAGTGTTCATATGAAAATATTGCACTTGATGAAAAAAGCATAACGAAGAATATTATATATACATATATATTATTAAATGTATGTATAATATATAAATGTCATAAAAAAAAATATATATATGTATATATATATATATATATATATATATATATATATATATTTATATATATTTATTTATATGAATAATATATGACCATTAATATTTCCCTCACAAAAAAAAAAAAAAATAATAACACATATGAAAATAAATTTATATGTACATTATTTTTATAAACTTTTACTATACATTAAAGTAGTTACATATAAAATAATTATTGATACTATATAAAAAAGTATTAGTATTAAAAACATTTTTGCCGTGTTAGTTAATTCTGTAGAAATAAAATATATATATATATATATGTGTGTATATGTGTTTTTATTTGTTCTTAGATTAATATATATATTTTTTTCCATTAGAATATATTTCCTTATACCTGTTCGTTTGGAGGGCAGTTTTTTATTAATAAAACTTAATGATTCGATTAATGCTCTACTTATTGATCCAGAGGCAAAATAAATATTCATAAAATGTTTTTTAATTTCATTTTCATTTATATATTTTTCTTCTACACCTTCCCTTTTTGCTATAACAAATTTCCCTAGGTTTTTTATATAAACTAATAAGATACCATCATGACATGGGCTGTGTCCTATTCCCCATTTTCTTAATAAATTTTCAGAAAATTCTTGAGCAGCATTCTCATAAGTATTATTTTTTGAAACAAATATTTCTGGGACTATAGCAACGGATACCTGAAAAAAAATAAAATAAAAATAAAATAAAAAAAAAATAAAAAAAAAATAAAAAAAAAATAATGTTATAAAAAAAAAAAATAATGTTATAAAAAAAAAAAAATAATGTTATAAAAAAAAAAAAAATAATGTTATAAAAAAAAAAAAATATGTTATTGTGCAATAAATTCAACAATATATATCTTAATATAGTTTTATTATTTTTTATGTCAACTTGATAATAATAAACCGAATTATTTGAACATTTATGAAAGTTGGTATCTCTTATTTTAAGCAGTTCTGCTTCGATATCTAATTGTTGTTCTATACTTAGAAAAGCAGAAGGGTCACACAACCATGTATGACTTATCCTGAATAAAAAAAAAAAAATAGATAGATAGATATGTTATATTAAATTATCTTTGTATGAATATATTTAGTGCATTATGATTACCCTAATGACAATACACATTCTTCGGGGTGCGTAAAAGGGTTAGGGAAGGAATTCTCGTCATAAATATTTTCATCATTTGAATAAGTTCTATAAATATAAAGTGGTATACAAATAAATAAAAATATATATATATATATATATATATATATATATATATATTTATATATTTATATATTTATATATTTATATTTATTCATTTTATAACTGATTATCTTCCTCAAGATCATGTATAAGGGGATACAACGCATTAGATTTGCTAGGCCTAGGATACAGATCAAACGCAAAAAAATAAAATATATAAAAATTAAATTATATTCACATATATACATACACATATGTATATTTATATTTACTTTTTTCATTTTATCATTGTAAAATATTTTACATATCATTTTTTATCCTCTTAACATCATTGAAATAAAAGTTGTTTAAAGAATCTAATTTTTCGCATATCGACAATTTATAAAAAAAAAGGACAAAGGAGCATATTAAACTAGTGAATAGTTTCATTTTTTTTTTTGTTAAAGGTCTAACGGTTAATTTAAAAAATAGGAAATTAAATAATACTATATTAAACAAATTTTAAATGTAATAGTTTTATTGAAAAGGAATATGGTTAAAAAAAAAAAAAAAAAATAAAATAAAATAAAATATATATATATATATTTTTTTTGGAATGTACATTTTCAAAAAAAAAAAAAAAAAAATTTAAGATATTAAAATAAATGTAGGTACATATCTATACACACACAAAAAAAAAAATAATATATTATAATTATAATAAAAATTATGTTAAGGACACCTATCTTATTTGTTTATAAGCTGTTTACTTATTTTTCTATATATATGATGTTATTTATTTGTTCCCATTTTTAATAATAAGATGGTCGTCTTCTATATGAATAATTTTTTTTTCTATATTGATATCTATTTGTATGTGGTTGATAATCCATGTTTAAGTCTACATGTTGAGGTATACTTTGAGCTACAGATAAATCAAACATTTTTCTATATTCTATTTTAGACATTGTTTTAAAATTTTGTAAAAATAATTCAGCTAAGTTTTCATTAACATCAAAAAATGAGGAAGTTCTATCTTTATTATCAATTTTAACTTGTAGAATTTTATTAAACGTGTTTACATTTAATTCATTGGATAATTTATTAATCCAATATATAATATCATCTTCACTTCTCCATTTTCTATTTTTATTAATAAAATTTAGAGTAACAGTTTCTGACAATCCATTAATAAGTGACCTTTTTTTTATATGTTCTTTTTTTGCTATTATAGCTAGACATCTAGATATTAATTCTATTTGATCTATTTTTAATGAATTTGATTTATCAATTAATTCTTTAGCTGTATTATGAAAGAAAGGTAAAATATCTTTATTAACATTCTGAACTTTTTTAGATGCTATTTCTGAAGCACAATGAAATACTTGTTCATTATTTGGTAATGTTTCCATATTAAATTTAATACCACAATTTTTTTCAATTTTAATTAAATCTTGTTTATCTTCATTTGAATATAATACTAGAGATGTACCTTTTTTATTGGCTCTACCTGTTCTACCTGCTCTATGTATATATACAGCTGAATAATTAGGAGGGAAACATTGAATAACTAAATCAACATTACTTATATCTAATCCTCTTGAAGCAATATCTGTTGCTATTAATATTTGGAACATCCCTTGTCTAAATCTTTGCATAGTATATTCTCTAGTAGATTGTGCTATATTTCCATGTAAAACAGCAAATGATAAGGATTTAAAAGAACCTTCAGAACATAAAATATCAGCTTCTAATTTCGTACGTGTAAAAATAATAACTTGTCCACCATTAGATTTAACTAATATTATATCTTCTAATAATAATGCTTTTTCTTTTATATCATATGGTGTTTTAATAGCAATATGTGTTATATTTTTTGCAGTTTTATTAGATGAATCTACTACATCTATACAAAATGGATTCTTTAAATATTTGGAAGATATATCTTTTATCCATGATGGGGTCGTAGCAGAATACAATAAAACTTGTGCATCCTTTAAATTTATATTACTTAATATTCTTTCTATATCATGTGTAAAACCTAAATTTAGCATTTCATCTGCTTCATCTAAAACAACATATTTAATATTTTGTAGAGATAAATTCTTTTTTTCAATATGATCAATAATACGTCCAGGAGTACCTGTTACTATATCAATGCCTTTTCTTAATTTATTTTCTTGATATGTATAACTCTCTCCTCCATATATAGACATAATATTAAAATTATAAAATTGGCTAATTTCTTTAAAAGTATTCTCTACTTGTTTTGACAATTCTCTGGTAGGTTCTAATACTAATATGTATGGATCTTTATTATGTTCTCGATTAAGATATTTTTTACCATATGATACATTATTACTATTATTATAATTACTATTATTATTATTATCATTATCATGTATGTTTAGCTTTGAATCTTCTTCATCTGAATCATTTTCTTCTTTAAGTCCTCCATTGGATGTTTTTATTTTATATAATTTTTCAACCAAGGGTAAGGCAAATGCTAACGTTTTACCTGACCCAGTTTCTGAGCGTCCAATAATATCTTTACCTTCATATATAGGTCTAAAACTTTCTGATTGTATTTTAGTCATATATTTAATACCTTTTTTGTTTTCTAAAAATTCTACAATATTTTTATTTATTTCATTGAACTGTGAAAATTTACATTTCCCTTGATCATCATCATTATTGTCATAAATAATATTATCATTATTGTTATTATTGTTATTATTGTTATTATTGTTATTATTGTTATTATTTTGTTTATCTTTTAAATCATCATTATATTCTTCTATTTCTTCATAATTAATTTTTTTTTTTCTTTTTTCCACTTTATTCTCATTTTCTTCATTCAAATTTAAAAATATATTGGATCCCTTGTTTTTAGAATGTGTATGATACTTTTTTTCCTTATTCCTTTTTTTTGTTAATACATTTTTTTTAAAATAAAATATTTCGTTACTTGCAGGTATAAATAAATTATTCTTCGTATGTATTGCCTTAACATTTATATTGACATTCAAAAAATCTAAATTTAGATATAGAAGAAATATCATCAACAGTTGAATAAAGTTAATTTTTATTTTCTTACCAACATTTTCTAGTATATTAAAAGAAAAAAATGATTTCATACTTTTATTATTCTTTACATTAAGTAAAATATAGGACCGGATCAATCATAAGAAAAAAAAAAAAAAAAAAAAAAAGAAAAAGAAAAAGAAAAAGGAAACTAATAAAAAAATATTACATTAATATATATAAATAAATATATATATATATATATATATATATATATATGTGAAAACAATTTTGAGGATTGTTAACTCATGTTAAGTCCCATTATTATAATAAATATTTAAATAAAAATAATAATATATATATATTTTTTTATTATTATATAAAATGGGATAATAAATATAACTATAAATGTTATATATAATATAAGATAATATCTTTTTTTACATTTGTGTATTTATATATTATTATTTTATTTTTTTTTTTTTGTGCTCTTAGATTCACCCATACAAAATTTTTTTTTTTTTTTTTTTTATATTTATAATATGGAAATGAGATAAAATTTCTTGTGCATATAAATATATATTATATATATATATATATATATATATATATATATATATATATACATAATAAAATAAATAAATAATATTTATATATATAATATATATATTTGGTTTATAGTATTATTATAAAAAATATTTATTTTGTTAATTCTCTTATTAAACATAAAATTATTTTATAAGGCTTATATATTATGATATAGAAGTGTATATATTTAAATATAAACATAAACATAAATATATAAATATAAATAAATAAATATATATATATATAATAAAAACAGTAGAAGAAAGAATAATTATTTTATAGCTTTATTATTTTAGTGTAAAATGGAAAATTATAAAATAGGAAATTCTAAGGTTATATAAAAAAAAAAGATATTATTTAAAAGAACTCATTTGATAAAAATATATATGTGTATAGTAAAAAATTATATAATTTCTTTTTTTTTTTTTTTTTTTTTTATAAAAAGATTATATATATCAATAAATATAAGAATATATTATTACTATAGTATATAAGGTTACCATTGTTTTTATATTTTAATTCTAACATAACGTTAATTATTTCTTATACCTTCATAGTAATTAAATGTTCAAAATGTGATGGTTAATATTCTCTAACAAATGGTATATATAAATATATATATATATATATATATATGAGCACATTTTACTTTTTTAAAGTTTATATAATTTTGTTGTTAAAAGATATAAAGAATTGTTATTCTTATGAACTTATAAGGTTATGTGTATAGTCTCAAAATAAATAAATAAATATATATATATATATATATATATATATAATATTAATTACCTCTTATATTAAAAAAAAATACAATATATTATTTTTCTTATTCTGTTTTATAAATGTCCATATCGCAAAAAAAAAAAAAAAAAAAAAAAAATTAACCCGTTTTAATAGCCTTATATGGAAAGGAAAAAATTATATTTTTATATATGAATTTTTTTTTTCTGTTTGTTAACAAACTTTATTAAATCATCTTAACAAAATAAAAACATAGAGGTGTATATTAAATATGTAGACAACAAAAAGGTTTTTTTTCTTATTGATATTATTATGTAATATTTATTAAAAATATAGGCATTTTTATATTCTTATATATTTTTTATATTTCTATATATATATATATATATATATATATATATATTTTATCATTTGATTATGTTTACCATATGGATGAGAAAAAAAAAGTCTTTTACAACTATGTGGATGGTATGCATAAAAAGAATGAAGAAGTGCACAAAATTATTGAGATTAATGAAGAGATAAAAAATGTGGAAATAAAAAAATTAGAAGAATGTGAAAAGGTTCGAAAAAATAATGATATATGTATAAATACATTAGATAATATAAATAAAAATAAGGAATTATATTATGATAATTTTAATCGAGAAATATCTATTAAAAAAAAAAAATTACTTCATTTAAATTTTTTGTTACATGATATACCTGAGACCATCAAAAAGGAGAAAGAAAAATATGAAGAATACAAGTAAATAAAAAAAAAATATATATATATATGTTGATATATTATTTTCATTTGTATTTATATATATGTCTAAATAATTTAGGCATACAACAGAAAATGTTCTATATCTCAATTTATGTTTTCTTTATTTATTCATTTTTCAAGAAAAGAATCATATGACAAAATAAAAAAAATAACTGAATCTATTGAGGATTCATATGATATGAGTAATGTTGATGATATATGGGTTATATTAAAAGAGTGTAAAGAAAATACAGAAAACACAAATAATGATATTCAAAAAATATATGATGAGATAACTTTGTTGCATAAGGATTATAATGAATGCAAGCATAAATATCAAGTACAAACATAAAAATAAAAAATAAAAATTAAAAAATTAAAAAATAAAAATTAAAAAATAAAAATTAAAAAATAAAAATTAAAAAATAAAAAATAAATTATTATTATTATATTGTTTTTAAGTATATATATATATATATAATATATTGTTTTATATATGATTGTCAACATTGTTCTTTTTTATGGGTCTATATTATTTAGGATTTGAATGAATTACAAAAGAATAGAAATAATAAATTAAAAAAAATATCCGAAACACTGCACGTATGAATAAATAAACACATAAATATAATATATATATATATATATGTGTGCATATGTTTTAATTGTAGCTTCTTAAAAACTTAAAACAAAGATTAAATAACAAAACAAACGTTGAAGAAGTAAGGAAAGCATTAGAAGATATAGAAAATTTATACATATAAAATTTATCTATTTATGTATTATTATTATTATTATTTTATTTTTTAAACCCAAAATAACGTTTCAAATTTTATTTTTCACTTTTTTTTTTGTAATTCTCTTTTATAATTTTTTCTCAAGGATCGTTTCCTACTGAATATTTCTTCAAATTTTAATTTATTTTTATGAAGTTCATAAATTTTTCTTGTTACTAGATCTTCGAAATGTTTAAATATGTAAACATGACCAGTATTAGCACCCCTCGCTAGTCGTCCATTTCTTAAAAAAAAAAAATAAATATATAAATATATAAATATATATATATATATATATAT
>NC_031485.1:93639-101139 GCF_001602025.1 Plasmodium gaboni | reverse complement strand
TCTATTACACTTTTTAAATTTTCATTTTTACTACTAAATGGAGAAACTACAGATGTATCTAAATTAGATAATGCTAAACCTGCATGTGAAATTTTTAAAGCACCACAATCATTACTACCATCACCACACATACCAGATATATAATCAAATTTTATAAAGTCTCTTATAACTTCTATTTTATTATTTGGTGTTAATCTTGAAAATATTCTAACTCTTAATAAGAAATTTTTATATTCTTCAAGTTCTTCACTATCAAAATCTTCATCTGGTGTTTTAATTCGAAAAACATGGTATCTAATATATGTATAGGCTTCCCCCGTTAATATTATTTCTTTATATATATCTTTAAATAATACAACATTTTTATTAATTCTTTGTTCGTTATGTACATTAACAAATATAAGTTCATCATTTAATATATATCCATAGACAATAATATTTTCATCAAATTTTTTTTCTTCTTCTTCGTTTATAATAGAAATGGAAAGTTTCTGTTCATTGAAAAAAATATGACTTTGAGAATATAAGGAATTATTTTCAGCATCACTAATATTATCATTAGTTAGAGTGTTAATAATATGATTTCTTTTTTTTTTATTATTTCTTTTATTTTTTTCTTTAACATGATGAGGTATTAAAGCTGAATTTTCATCATTACTATATTCATTATCCATATCATATTTAGGATTAAATTCTGAATAGGTGATATTATTAGCAGGATTGCTACGAATATATTTGGATGTTTGATTAATTTTTTGAGATGTGTCTATACTTTCATAAATATGTTTTTCATTTTTCTGAGTATTATTATTATTATTTTTAAAATTATTTACATTTTCTGTACCTTCTTTTAATAAATGATTATACTGATAATCCGATTGGTTATGCATTACATTATGATCTTCATAATTATGTTCATCGTCTGTTTGATTATTATTTTTGTTATTTTTATTATTTTTATTATTTTTATTTTTTCCTGATTTAAAGAAATTTTCAAAGGACAAAAACTTGGACGTGGGTGATTTGAATGTATTTTTGTTTTGATCATGGTTATGTTGTATATTTGACATGTTTGAATGTGAGCTAGTATTTATATTTTTAATATTTGACAAATGATTGTTTGTATTTAATTGATTAATATATATATTATTATCATTATTATTATTATGATTGTTATCATTATTATTGTTATTATTATTGTTATTTTTGTTATTTCCACTTGAATTCATATTAAGTGAAAAGAAGGATTCATAAAAATTGACGTTATTAAATAGTCCTATTTTATTTCCAACATATAAACAATTATATGCATTATCTCCTGTTAATATAACAGGTCTAATTGAAGAACCTTTTAAAGTTTGTATAACCATGGATGCATCTTTTTTAATATGATTATTAAACATGATTAGAGATAAGAAGTTCATATCTTTTTCCAATAATTGTCTAGGTAAATCTAATATATGTTCATATTTCATATTACTAATAATTTTGAATGCTAAAGCTATAACATAAAAACCATTTTTACTATATTCTTGTTCTTTTTTTTTAAAAAAATAAAGTTCTTCATTCTTAATACATTTCATATAGATTTTATCAAATGAACCTTTAGAAAAGACAATATATTTTTTTTCTTTAAAATCAAAATTACCATATGTTAAAGTAGTAGATATTTTTGTATAATAATCAAATTCATATGTTTTTAATACATCAAAATCTTTATATGTATTATTATTAATTTTTAAAGAAATTTTTTTAATATTCATATTATCATCATTAATATAGTTTGTAATTTTCATATCTGTAGCTTCACATAATCTTTTATCGATTTCATTTCCATAAATATTATTATTATCATAATAAACACAAGAACAACCTGCTAATGCATATATTAATAAATGATAATTAGAAGGTGTATTATTAAGTGTAACTTTATTAGTCCACATTAATTTACTATTATAAAGTAATGATGTTATAGAATTCATAGAAGAATTAGATTCATTAAAATATTTGTTTTGTGTATTTCTATCTTCATATTGGTGATTATTATAATCATAATTTACATTATCAATATTATTATGAATATAATTATTATTCTCAAAATTATTGTAATTATTATAATTATTGTTATCAGTATTACTAATAACAAATGAGTTATTATATGCATTACTATCATCACCATTTTTTTCATCATAGTCATTTTGTATATTTCTTTCATCTATGGCAAAGGAATCTTCCTCACGAATACCATCAATACCTACATATTGGGGGGCATGGTTAGCATTATAATTATAGTTAAATTTATCATCACCATAAGCATTATTACTATTACTATGATTATTACTATTATTATTATTACTATTATTATTATTACTATTATTATTATTACTATTACTATTATTATTATTATTACTATTATTATTACTATTACTATTATTATTATTACTATTACTATTATTATTATTATTGTCGTTGTTGCCATTTTGCTCATTTATATTTTCATTAGAAGAATTGTTAGGTAGTTCCTCATAATTATCCACATTAATTTTATCTTCACTATTATGATCTTCATTTGTATTATTATTTTCGAAATGTTCTTTATAGATATTTTTTTTTATTTCGTTCATATTATTTTCATCAAGATGTTCTTCTTTTTCATTGGAATTATAAAACACATCATTTTCTTGTTTTTCGTCATATATTATTTCCATATTATTTTCATCATTATTTGTGTCATTGGCATTGGTATTATCTATTGAATCCATACGTATATCTTCTATAGCATAAATATAATTATAATTAAAATTATTAATATTATCATTATTATTATTATTAATATTATCATCATTTTGTATGTGTATGTGTTCCCTTTTATTCACGTTTATGTGACTTTCTATAGACTGATTCCAATTTGACGATTTTAATGAGCTGCTATTATTGTAATGATTATTATAAGGCACCTCATTAGGATTATTATATATATTATTATCATGGTTAGGAATCAAGCTATCGATACTATGTATCAAATTATCATCATTAAGTGTTATATTATCTACACTTTGTATCTTATTATTATAGTCATTATTGTTTTCTTTATTTTCAAGAGAAGGAGCATGTACATTATTTGTAAGAACAAAATTATTTAAATGGACAGAATCAATTTCATTTACTTTATTTTGGATTTCTTTTTTCATATCCTTAGATGGTTGTTTGTGCTTCTGATTAGTTTTTGCACCCTTTGTAAATATATTTTTCAACGTTTTACTTACATTTAATAAATTAGTTTGATTTTTGATTTGTTTGAGATCATCATCTGATAATAATTTATTAGGATAACTATTATTAAAAGAATTGAGTATACTTTTTTTCTTTTCATTTAGAATATTATTACAAAAATGAACACCTGAAAATTCGATTTTATGATCTGTTAAGGTTCCAGTTTTATCAAAAAAGAAGACACGGATTTTACCACATATAGGAATTCTAGATGGTGCAATACAACAAATATCTTTTTCTTTTTTCAATCTATTCGTTGAAATATTAAGACCTATATTTAAGACAACAGGTGTCCATACAGGTAATATTTGAGAAAGGGTACCGATAGTATAAAAAATAGAAGTCATATTTAAACCTAGATAACGTATTTGAAAATATAAACAAACAAAACTAAACATAATAGTAAATATAAATACAATTGGTAATTGAGAATCATATTTAAAAAGTAATGGATTTGGAAATAATACATTTTGCATGTATTTACCTTTATATGTATATATACTTACATTTATAACTATAGCATATATATTTTCTATAAAATTAAGTGTAGATATAACATCCGTACCAGCATATAATATATTATTTGTATTGAAATTATTAACACTACATTTTTTATAATCATTATTTTGTTTACGAAATGATATATTATCATAAGATTCATCATATGGATCAATATTATTACTATTATTATTATTATTATTATTATCATCATTATATATATTATTACTACTATTATCATGATTATATATATTATTACTATTAGTATCATCAATATGATCCATTTTTTGTATGTCCATATATTTATTTGAACCATTAATTATTTGACTCTTTTTTTTTTTTTTATTATTATTATTATTATTATTTTTTTTTTTTTTTTTCTTCTTGTTATCCATATGTATACTCGAATGCTCCTCATCGTCTTGATATATATCATATTTATCATTTTTATTATGTTGTGTGTTTTTTTGTTCATTAGATGTCATGTGATAAGAATTAAACGAATTTGAATTAGACGATGATATACATATTTTTTTCATAGGACGAGATTCACCTGTTAATAAACTTTCATCTACTAATACATTTCCTGTTAATAATAGACAATCACAAGGTAAAGTCATTTTAGAATTTATAATTATAATATCACCTATAGTTAAATTATTTGATGGTATTTGTTGTACTATCGAATTTCTATAAACTGTTACAAAGGTATTATTATTTGCTTGTATATTTTCATATATTTCTTTTTTATTTTTCTGATTTTTAAATATCTTCTTAATTACACTTAATAATGATATAATTAACCATATTAAGGAAGTTATAATTTCTTTCCAGAAAAAATTCTTATAACTAATAAATAATTGAAACATATATATTCCATCTAATAATTCTCTTTTTAAATTTTTAAAAAAAGAATAAAATTCTAAATGGATATTATTATATCCATATTCATTAATATTATTAATAATTTCATTATTATTTAAACCTCCTTTTTTTAATATATAATTAAAATCAAGATTTCTTACTTTTTCTTCTATACTATGTGATATATTATAAAAACAATCTTTTTCTTCATTATATATATATTTCATACTTCTAAAAAAAAAATATCTAACATTTTTTTCGTTCATTCGTACTCTTACTTTATGAACTTTAAGATTATTTTCTATGTATCTTCTTGTATTATTTTGGCTAGTAACCAATAGACTCTTTTTTTTTTTTTTTCCTTTTTTTTTAAAAGAAAATCGTTTAGATCCAAAAACAATATTGTCATCATCATATTGATTATAATATTTATCATCATATTGATCATCATAGTGATCATCATAGTGATCACCATATTGATCATCATAGTGATCACCATATTGATCACCATATTGATCACCATATTGATCATCATATTCATTATTTTTATTAAAAGAATATTTTTCATGTATTTCTCTTTCTTCATTATCATAATTATTATCATTCCCTTGATTTATTACATTTAATCTATCTATATTATATACATTATCTATACCATTCATTTTATTTATTTCATTTTGATTCTCTTCATAATAACCTAAATTATTGTCTTGGTCTCTTAATACATTTTTTGTATACACAGAGTTATTACTTAGTCTCCTATTAGAATATTGGTTTGATATACTTTTTTTATGATAAGAGTTATTATAATATGAATTATTTTTATATATATTTGAATAATAATAGTTATTACTTTTATTATGAATATCATCATCATCATCATCTTGATCATTATATGAATTTTTTATATAATCGTTTTTTTTTTTTTTTTTATCTGTAGAATTAAAAAAATAAAAAAAAAAGTGTTTTACCTTCATTTGATAATAATGAAATAACTTGATATTTTTGTAAGAATATTTATATATTTTTTTATTCCATTTTATAAAAGCATTTGTAACATAAACATAACTTTCTTTGAATATATTTTTATATGAATTTGTGTAGTCTTCATTTTTTGTATAAACTAAAACATAATCACTATCTTTTAAAAGAGAAGGTTTTAAAAAAATACTATGCATGTGTTTTCTAACTGTTAATATAGCATATGTTATAATAAAACATAATAATAAAAATATAAAAAATACAAATGCTCTATCATTCCATAATATTTCACCATTTTCTTTTATACAATATTCATTTCCAATTAATAATATAATAATAAAATGTGTTAACAAATAAGATACTATAGATATATTCTTAAGAAGAAATCCACATAAACTATTTTTATATCCTTCTTGTCTAATTATCACATCATCATTATCATTATAAGATTCATATATATAATTAAAAAATTCGGTCTTCTCATTCTTATGATTACTATCAATACCTTTCCATTTATGTTTTTTATTTATTCTATTCTCATGATACTTCTTAAATATACACCATATAAAAATACTTAATAATAAAAATATATAACACACGCATATGTATTTTAGCTCCACATGGTTTATTAATAATTTATCGGATGTACAAAATCGAACCATTATAAGTTTAATCTATTCACCCATAAAATTATATGTAAAAATAAACATATATATATGAATATATATACATATATATATATATATATATATATATATATATATATATATCTAATCTTATCAAACCTTTTTGAGGTCTTCTATCTTTATATATATTTACAAAAAAAAAAAAAGAAAAAATATGATCACTTTATATTTTATAAGCATATAAATATATTTAACAATTCTAATAAGTTATTATCTTGTTCATTTTAAAAAAAAAAAAAACATTTTAAGGTATCCCCATTAAATTTGACAGTATTCACAGATTCAAAAAAAAATATATATATATATATAAAATAATATATACAAAATAAATTAAATGCTAATAAAATGGGGTAGCATTTTTTATTTCATAAATGTTATTTATATATTTAATTTATTTGTCATATTATTTTATTATTTATTTTTAATATATTTTCTGCTGTGTAAAATTAATCCTTTTTCTAACCCTTATAATATTAACCTGTTAAATAAATATATAATAATAATAATAATTAGATTAATAAAAAACTTATATCCATTATTAATATAAGCAATGAAACATATATATATATATATATATGTATATATTTTTATTTATTTATTCAAATAAAACAAATATGTATAAATAGAACACATTTTTTTTTTTTTTTTTTTTTAATGTATATTTTAAAGGTACTATGGGCTTGACACATAAACATATAAATATATTATTATTATATAATAATTTAACTACAAAATTATTGACATAAAAAAAAAAAAAAAAAAAAAATGAAATATAAAAAATAAACAAAAAAAAAAAATTCACAGTGTAATGTAAAAATAATTATAATTTTGTATCATATAAAATACATATTTTTCCAGGTATATATATTTAATAAAAAATTTTAAAATTATATGTATATATCTCTTAATATATGAATATATATGAAGGAACCATAAAACGTACAAAAGAGTTAGCAATTAATAATCAATAATTTTACATCTAATTTTTTTTTTTTTTTTTCTCATAATGATTATAATATAATAATATATATCGTTATATCGTTATATATATTTTTTATTTTTTATTTTTTATTTTTTATTTTTTATTTTTTATTTTTTATTTTTTATTTTTTATTTTTTTTTTTTTTTTTATTTTTATTTTATTTTTTTTTTTACCCGGTTCTAGTACCCTTGATGTATAGAAGTTGCACATATATAA
>NC_031485.1:86821-91821 GCF_001602025.1 Plasmodium gaboni | reverse complement strand
TAAAAATGTATCTCATAAAATATACTTCCATTTAACTGAAAAAAATTTTGAAATTTTGAATAAAAAAAGATATTTAGAGAGAATTGAAAAAATAAATGAATATTTTAATTTACCAGTGTCAAAATTTTTAGATGCAAGTAATAATTATTACCCAGTAGATTATCATTTACAATATTTAAGTAATATTTTTGAAAAGAAAAAAGATGAATTAAAAAATATAGTGGAAAAAGAAAAAAGGAGTATGTCTATTGATGAGCTCATAAGTGATATTATAAACTATTTAGAATCTGAAATAAATGGTAATATAAATGTGGATATCCATAGGATTAATCAGAATAATATAAATATATATAATCAGGATAAAACCATCAACAAGAATAATATAAATTATAATATTAATAATAATAATAATAATAATAATAATGATGATATTTACTTATATAATAAATGTAATGATGGAGGGAACTTCTTAAAAAATTTAAATCTTAGTTATTTTAAAGATTTTTTAGTAGAGAGGAAAAAAATAAACCTAGATGCATCATCTAGTAATATTTCCTTAAATGTTTTATTTGATGAACTGTATGCATATACTTATATATACTTATTAATAAATTATAAAAGGAATAATTTTTTTGACTTTATAAAAATGAAAAGATCATATAGACATTGTAGCGAACATGCAGGAAAAGATATTGGCCTAGAAGTTTCTAATTATATGGGATTAAGTATAAAAGATAATAAATTAACAATATTAAAAGGAGATGAAGAAGAAAAAAAAAAATACATTAATAGTAATAATAATATTAATAGTGATAGTATTAATAATAGTAATAATAATATTAATAATAATAGTAATAATAATATTAATAGTGATAGTATTAATAATATGTATAATAATCAAATAATGGATAACACAAAATATGTTTTAAATATAGATACAATAAAAGAGATACATAAAAGCTTATCTACATATGGAATTGTTGTTTTAAAAAATATATTACCAAAAGAAACTATAAAGAGATTAAAGAAAGAATTGTTTGTAGAAGAAAAAGATATAAACATATCATCTTTTTTATTAAATAAAGATCAAAATATATTTTGTATACGTCCAAGTAGAGGTAGACAATATTGTATCTTAAGAAATAGTATGATTAGTGATTTGTTTGTAAATTTACAACAATATTGGATGAATATTGTATATTCTTATTTATCACTTGGAACATATGAAAATATATTTAAACAGTTTGATAAGAAGACCATTTTAAATTTAAATAATATTAATAATTTAGATATAACAAATGAAAAAAATGATAAAATATATTTATCTGAATTACAGTTATTAAATAATGAACCCTTAAGTGATACACAAACTTATCATGTTGATAATGGTTATAATGGAATATCAATTATTGTCCCACTTAATAAAATAAATGAACAATCAGGAAATTTCGAATTTTTTACCGGAACACATTTATTTTCCTCATTACAAAATAAAAGTTTAAAACATAAAATTAAAACATTCAAACAATTTTTAAACGTTTATTATATAACAAAAGGATCATCATTTATACCTGATGTAAATGAACAAGATTTAATCATATATGATTCTAGAATCTTACATAGAGGTTTATCAAATAATCTATGGATGAAAAATTCCTCTTTAATTTATCGTTATGATTATAAAAAATATCCACCACCAGGACAAAATTTTATTGATATCTTTTCATACAACATAATTGGAAAGTGCATATCCTTTTTTAACTTTTTAGGAAAATATATATAAATAAATAAATAAATAAATAAATATATATATATATATATATATATTTTATATAAATGTATAACCTTTTTGTTTTTTACTATTTATAAATATATTTTTTTTGTCCATAAAATATATATATATAATATATTTTTTTAATTAAACATTTGATATATATGCCATATAATATTATTCGAATATATAACAAAAATATTATATATATATATATATTAATTTATTATTATTTTTTTTTTAATTAAAAAATAATTAAGACCTAATAATCATTTAACCCTATAATTCCTTTCGATTTATTTTACATTATGGGAATAATCCCACGTACAAAAAATTACAATAGCACAAATATAAAAATTTATATATTTTTATATACTTTACCTATACATAAAAAATTTTAAAATATAAAAAATAATAAAATATGTAAATAAATATAAATATAATAAAAAAATTATATAAAAATTATGTGAAAAAATTAAAAAAAAAATATATATATATATATATATATATATATATATATTTTATATATATTATAATATATATATGGAAGGATTAGAAACCCCCTGGAGCTCTATAAATACACTAAATAAAATACCATATATATATATAATATAATATAATATAATATATGAGCATTTGTATATACAAATAATAACATATATATTTTATATATGTATACATAAAATATCTTGCCTCATATTTTATTATTATTATTATTATTATATATATATATAATAATATATAGTATTTATTATTATATATTTGTTTATATATATAATTTAAATCCATATATAAAAAAAAAAAAAAAAAAAACGAAACACAAGGTTTATATATAATAATATTATATATTTTGTATATAATAAATAAAATGAATGGGATATATATAACAATAACAAATATTTTATATATAATATTATATGATGAATATGTTTGTATTTTATATATTAGGAAAAATATATCATTATATTTATAATAAATAATATATATATATATATATATAAAAAATTTTACATATTAATATAAAATATGTATGAATACATTTATTTATATACATTATAAAGAAGGCTCAGTTCCTAAAGAAAAAAAAAAAAAATAAATTTTATATAAATGAAAATTAAAATAATATTAATAATAACATAACATACGTGATAAAAATCATTTCAAAATTTGCTTGAAAAAAAAAAAAAAAAAAAAACCAATAACTTTTTTTTTAAAAGGGAATATAAATTTTTTAAAAAATAACATATAATTAATTTTTGTAAAATATAATATTTTCTTTTGAAAAATCCATTTTGATAAGTAAATATAAGAATATATTATTTATACAAAAAAAAAAAAAAAAGAAAAATTTTTTTTTTTCTTTTTATTTTTAAACTTTGAATTTATTTTAAGTTTTGTGTAAGTTTTATTATATTCAAATTTTTTAGTTTTTTCACATAATTTTATAAAAGCGAAAATGGTTAAAGGTAATATAATAAAAATAATAAATATATAATAATATATAATATATTTTATATTATGAAAGAAATAAAAAAATATATGGAAAAAAATTTTTTTTTTTGTTTTTTATTTCATAACTAAAGAAATGGATGTATGAATATAATAAAATATAATGAGATTATGTACTAAATGTTTTATAATATTACATAAATGAATATATATATATATATATATATATATATATATATGTATATATTTATAGAATGACATAAGAAAATAAGAACAAGTAGATACAGCTTGACTTTTTTATTTTCTTATAACAACAAAATATATATATGTGATATATTTTTTATATGTTGCTCATGATGTATATATATTACTATTCTTTGTATTAATATCGTTGTTAATTTTTTTTTTTGATAAATTAGGTACTGTAAAAAAACAAAAGAAAACTTTAAAACCAGTTACTAAATTTATTACCATAAATTTGAGTAAATTAACTCATAAAGTATGCTATAAAAGAAAGGCACCAAGAGCCATTAAAGAAATTAGAAGCATAGCAGGAAAACTTATGCACACTAAGGTACTAAATTTTTTTTATTATATTTTGAATATATTTGAAAATTTGATATAAATGTAATACGTTGTTTGTGAATATAATCCGACATTGAATATATATATGTTTATTGTAATTATGAATTGAACAGATATGATTATATGTAAATAAAATATATTATATACATATATATATATATATATATATATATTTATTTTTGTAATATAGGATGTACGTTTAGATGTAAAACTAAACAAATTTATATGGTCTAAGGGTGTTAGGAACCCACCAAAAAGAGTTCGTGTAAAATTAGAAAGAAAAAGAAATGAAGATGAAGATTCAAAGGAAAAAATGTATACTATTGTTGAACATGTAATGGTAGATTCATATAAAGGTTTAGTTAATGAATGCGAAGCAAACGAATAAATAACATATAATTAAGAATTGTCTGATATATTATATATATATTTATATATTTATTTATAAAATGCATATATGAATAATTTTTTTTTTTTTTTTTTTTTTTTTTTTTATCATTTTATTATTTCTTAATTTTTTTTAATAAACACATATATATATACAAAAATATATAAAACAGAAATATTATAAAATTTATGAATTTCTTATATTTGAAAAACAAAAGAAAAAAAAATATAATAAAAAAAAATAATGAGACTAATATATATAATATCATTTAAAATTTTTAAATTATATGATTATTCCAAAAAGATAAAAAAAGTATAAGAAAACAGCCAAAATTTATTTAAAAAAAAATATATGGAGGAGAAAATATTTTTGTAATGTACCTCTCTCAAAAAAAGGAAAAAAGGAATAAACCTTACACATGCTTTTAATAGTAATTCTTAAATTGAAAAAATATATATAATATATATATATATATATAGATGTATTAATATATTTTTTAATTTATTCCTATTTTATTAATATAAATATATTTATTTATATTTTTTTTTTTTTTTTTTTTTTTTTTTTTTTTTTTTTTTTATTTATTTATTTTTTTTTTTTTTTTTTTTTTTTCCTTCCTATAATTAAAAAAAAAAAAAAAAAAAAAAAATTATAATAATAATATAATTAAATCATGTATATATTTTTAATAAAATGTAGTACATTCAAAAATATCTATAAAACATTTAGCACTTTATAATATTCCATTTTGTGTACTTTTTTCCTGTATTCTTTTTTTTTTTTTTTTTTTTTTTTTTCTTAAATTAA
>NC_031485.1:73618-86521 GCF_001602025.1 Plasmodium gaboni | reverse complement strand
TTTAATTTATAATTTAATATATAATATAAAAATATTTTATAATATTAATATTATATTAAATTAATATTTTTTTTATAGAAAAAATCATTTAATTTTTTTTTTTTTTTTTTTTTTTTTTTTTTTTTCATATATAGCTGAGTTTAAATCTTTTTGTATATTTTTTAATTTAAATGTATTTATTTATAAAATATGTGTTCCTTCTTAAAAACAATATTTTTTTAAAAAGGTTTTATGACATGTAGAATTGGTCAATAAAATAATTATATATATATATTTATATATTTATACACATTTGCCAGTACATACATACTACCAAAGAAATAATTAAAAATACTTACATTTGAATTATAATTTTTTAAAGTATAATTTTTTCCATATATGAAAACAACAATAGTAAGAAAAAAATAAAAAAAAAAAAGTATGAGCACAATGAGATCATTCATTTGTATATTTATTTAAATTATAAGAATATTGATTGGAAGCGGAGAAAAAAAATATATATATAAATTATGAAATTACATGAGTGCATTACGATATATATATGCACGTGTAAATTTATATTTTCCTTTTTTTAGAAAGAAATGTTGTAAAAAATATATATATATATATATATATATATATATATAATATAGAACATATATTATTAATGAATAAAATATAATAATGGTGAATAAAATTAACGAATTTAATAATTATTTCAGGATTAATAGTACATTTATAAATAAAAGTGACAATGAAAATTTTTATGTGTGGACATATAAAAGTCCAAATGTTGACCTATATCCTGATTTGGTTTTTTTTAAATGTCAAGTTCTTAATATAAATGGAGATAATTATGAGGTAAAAGAAATATCTCCTGAAACTAATAGTGTATATACTGTGAAAAAGGAACATTTATTTAATTGTAATAATATGGTAAATATAAATAGTCATCGATTAAATGATATGGTTCATCAAAACTCTGCAGAGGTATTAAACACATTAGCTTTAAGATATGAAAAGAATTATATATATACTATAGCTGAGCCAATGCTAATATCGGTAAATCCTTATCAAGTAATTGATACTGATATGAATGAGTATAAGAATAAGAACACTGATTTATTACCACCTCACGTGTATACATATGCGAAGGATGCAATGCTTGATTTTATAAATACAAAAAATAGTCAATCAATAATTATAAGTGGAGAAAGTGGATCAGGAAAAACAGAAGCGTCCAAACTTGTAATCAAATTTTATTTATCTGGTGTTAAGGAGGATAATGATATATCAAAAACGTTATGGGACTCGAACTTTATACTGGAGGTAAGGAGACAAGATATGTGAATATATATATATATATATATATATATGTGGGAAAAAATGAATTCACTTAGTTTATTGTTACATATGTAGTTATATATATATAATATATACGTTTATCTTTTTTCTATAATATTTTAATTAGGCGTTTGGTAATGCAAAAACTGTAAAGAACAACAATTCGAGTAGATACGGAAAGTATATTAAAATCCAACTAGATGAAAATCAAAATATTGTATCATCAAGTATAGAAATATTTTTACTGGAAAAAATAAGAGTAGTATCACAGGTTAGTTGAAATAAATAATATACATATATATATATATATGAATATAATTATATATTTACATATTTTATCTTATAATTTGAAAAATAATAGGAACCAGACGAACGATGTTATCACATTTTTTATGGAATTCTGAAAGGAATGAATGATGAAATGAAAAAAAAGTACAAAATAAAATCAGAAGAAGATTATAAATATATTTCGAATAAATCTATAAACATTCCTGGTACGTAGTAAATAAAAACATACATACCTATATATATATATATATATATATATATATATACTTATATATTTACTATATGGTTAAAACATAATTCATATATTTATTAAACATACAGAAATTGATGACGCAAAGGATTTTGAAAATTTAATGATATCTTTTGATAAAATGAAAATGTCTGATTTAAAAGATGACCTTTTTCTTACTTTGTCAGGTAAGGATATAAAAATTAATTAGGAGTGATTATATATAATGACAAGTCATATATTATGAATATATATATATATATATATTATTATTTAGGGTTGTTACTTTTGGGAAATATTCAATTTAATGGGATCGAAAAGGATGGTAAATCTAACTGTAGTGAGATTGATGATGAGAATTTAAAGGTAGTTAATGAGGCTAGTGAATTATTAGGTATAGATTATGAGAGTTTAAAAAATAGTTTAGTAATTACTGAAAAAAGTATAGCTAATCAGAAAATTCAAATTCCTTTAAGCATAGAAGAGTCTTTATCAATATGTAGATCAATATCTAAAGATATATATAATAAGATATTTGAATACATTACGAAAAGAATAAATAATTTTTTAAATAATAATAAAGAATTAGATAATTTTATAGGTATTTTGGATATTTTTGGATTTGAGATTTTTGTTAAGAATTCATTAGAACAGTTGCTAATTAATATAGCAAATGAAGAGATACATAATATATATTTATTTGTTGTATATGAAAAAGAAAGTAATTTATATAAAAAGGAAGGAATCATAATTGAATCAGTAAAATATACAAATAATGATAGTATAATAGATTTATTAAGAGGTAAAACATCTATTATTTCTATATTGGAAGATAACTGTTTAGCACCTGGAAAGAAGGAAGAAGTGAGTTTTAAAAAAAAAAAAAAATATATATATATATATATATATATAATAAATAAATACATAATATGTGTGTAAATATATGAATATATTGATAAACCTTATTTATATATGTGTGTTAATAGTATATATTTGCATTATATATATATATTTATTTATATATTTTTTTTTTAATAATTAAGTCGGTTGTAAGTGTTTATACAAATAAATTTTCTAAGAATGATCATTATTCCATATGTAAGAAGGACATAACTGGAAGTTTTGTAATTAAGCATACTGTAAGTGATGTAACATATAGTATTTCTAATTTCATTTCAAAAAATAAGGACATCCTTTCGCCTAATATTTTGAAATTATTGAAGGTAAGGACCTAGTGATCGGAGAATAAACATAAAAATATAAAATGATATATATATATATATATATATATATATATATATATTTTTATTTATCTTTTTGATTAGGTGTCGAATAACAAATTAATTAATAACCTTTATGATGATACTGAAGTTACGGATTCATTAGGACGTAAAAATTTAATAACTTATAAATATTTAGAAAATCTCAAAAAAATATGTTCCTATTTAAAGAACACAAATATATATTTTATAAAATGTATTAAACCAAATGAAACAAAAGAGAAAAATAACTTTAATCCAAAAAAAGTATATCCTCAATTATTTTCTTTATCTATTGTTGAAACATTAAATATAAAATATTTTTTTCAGTATAAATATACTTTTGCTTCTTTCTTAAGTTATTATCAATATTTGGATATTGCCGTTTCAAATGACTCAAGCTTGGATGAAAAAACTAAAGTATCCATGTTGTTGGAAAGAAACTTTGAAAAGGATTCATATAAGGTTAAAATGTAGATATATATATAAATAAATAAATATATATATATATATATATATATATATATATATATGTATATATATATATATTTATTTATTTAACTTTTTAGGTTGGCCACACCATGGTATTTTTAAAAAAGGAAGCGGTTCATAAAATTCGGGATATCATAAATGCCAACTTGAAATGTTATAGAAATTTATGTTGTATAACTAGTGCACTTATCACTAAAATAAAGAAAAAGAGAATGGTCGAAGAAAACATAAAAAATTTACAACTAGCTCAAGCATATTTTAGGAAATATAAATATATTACGGAACACCAATAAAAAAACGGGAAAATAAAAAAAAGAATGACCAGAAAGTTGTATACTCTGGCGAATTTATTCTTTTAAAAGGGTAGGAATATATATATATATATATATATAAATATATATATTTATTTTATTTTTTTTTGTTGTGTTTTTTTTTTTTTTTTTTTTTTTTTTTTTTTGTAATAATAATTTTGAAAAAAATAATTCAAAAGATGTATAATAATATTTGAGAAATTATTAATATGATAAAATATATATATTTATATAAATATATATTTTTTCGAAATATATATAATAAATTATATAATATTTTTGTGAAGAAGAAAAAAAAAAAAAATTAAACACTATATGCATAAATCCCCTCCTCATTTTTATTAATTCGTATAAATATACATATAAAAATATATAATATGACGAAAAAAAATTTTAAAGAAAAAAAATATATTTTGAAGGTTGTGAAATTTGTTATATGCATGTAAAATATTGTGACGACTATAAAAAGAAGAAAAAAAAAAAAAAAAAAAGAAGAGTATTTGTTTTAGTAAAATTATTAAAAGTTGTTTTTATATATATATATATATATATATATATATATATATATATATGTGAATTTTTTTTTTATTTTATTTTTATTTTTTTGTAAATTAAAATAAAATATTTTCTTGGTTCGTTATTTGGAAAATTGAATTAACTATAAATTTTTGATTATATGTAATCTATATTTGGAAAAAGGATTAAAATGAAAAATGATTAGGACGACATAAAAAATAAAATATATGTATAATAATAATATATATATATATTTTTGTATGTTTAAAAATGATGGATTACATATATATGGAAATTGTAGTTATTTAATTTTTTCATTGTAACCTTTGAACAATATAATATTTATCGTTGTTCAGGATAAATTAAAAGAGTTCACATATATTATACATAAATATATATATATATATATATATATATATATATATGTGTGGATTTATTTGAATAGTATAAAGGAAAAAATAAAAAGAAAATAATAGGATAATAAAATATACAAGTTATATGTATTTTATTTTATTTTATTTTGTTTTGTTTTATTTTATATTATTATTTTAATTTTTTGTTAAAATGTTACAATATTTTGTGAATAAACTTTTTGGTGATTTACCATCTAGTTTTAATTATATGATAGGTAAAAAGATAGAGTATGATATAAAGATTGGTTATTATGAAATGTATGAAGGGCATGATAAGAATTGTGAAGAGGTTTGTGTATTTATATATGAGAAGAATAATAAAGAAACAACGTATGTGAAAAGATATATAAAAAATCATTTATCATATTCTAAAAAATTAATTCATCCTAATATTTTAAAAGTACTTGATACATATGAAAATGAGAAAAGGATATATATAGTAACAGAGAAATGTGTACCATTGATTTATGAAAAAATAAAGAGTGATCCTATATGGGGTTTATATGAAATAATGAGATCTATTCATTTTATTAATTCTTGTAATTATATACATGGTTTGATTAATCCTTTATCAATATTTGTAAATTCCAAAGGTAGATGGAAATTAAGTAATTTCGATTGTATTCATGAGAAGAATATGAGTATATCTAATATATATAATGATATAAAAGATCATATATTTTGTAGTTATGGATATAAAATAAATATACCAAATAATATACATTCGACTTATATTGATTGTAATGGTTTGATACTATTAATGATATGGTCCTATAAGAAATATATTTGTTCTACAGGCAATGAAAATAATGATATATTATATAGAGTTGTAAATAATATAGATAATAATACTTATAGTATGAGGAATTATTTATCTAGTGACGCTCATAGTAGTATGACGTTTCTTATTTTTAATGTGAATTATGAGAAAGACAAAATGGATTATATACCACATAACTTACATGAAGTATATAATATGTTAAGTACATATAATTGTAGTGAAATAAATTTGAATAATATATTAAATGATGAAAATTTAAAAAATAATAATTATATTGTTAGAACAATGTTATTTTTAACAGAAATACATATGAGAAGTAAAATAGAGAAAAGCATATTTTTAGATAATTTATTTGAATATATTGATAATATATCTTTAGATGTAAAAGTTCAAATGATATTACCAGAATTATGTAAGAATATAGATATATTTGAGAATTATATAAAATGTTTAAAAATTATATTACATATTTCAAAAGATATAACAAGTGAAGAATTTGAGAAAATGATATATGGATCTATATTTTTAAAATGTTTTCATTTAACTGATAGAACAGTAAGATATTTATTGTTAGAATATTTTCCTTTTATAGAAAAACATCTAAATCATAATCATATGAATGAAATATATAAACCATATATATATGGATTCATGGATAATAATATGTCTATTAAAAATGAAACTATAAAAAATTTTATATATCTTTTTCCAAAATTAAAAACAAATATAAGATCTGCTGCTCTTAATGTTCTCTTAGAAAATTTAAAAGAAAATGATAGTTGCATTAAAACTAACTGTATTATTTGTATAGCTAAAATTTCAAAACATATAATAACAGATAAACAAAATATATTAGAAAATGTATTCCAAGTTGGTATACATGATATGTCTATACAAACAAAAGTAGCAACCTTACATTCTATTAAATATACATATGATCAATTTTGTATGAAGAAATTTGTATCGAATATATTACCAATGGTCACTAGAAGTATGATAGATGATAATATGCAAATAAGATCCTGTGCGTTTGACGTTTTGGAATCTCTCATGGTTGATTTGAAAAAAGAATTATTACTAGAAGAAAAGGAACAAAAAGATAATCAGATGTATGATCCTCAAAAGTCTTATAATTTTATAGACAAGATAAAGGGTATTATTATCAAGAATAAAGGTGACATCCAAGGAGATACGAAGGAAATGACAATATCAGGAGGTGAATTACAAACAGATAGGGACTTTAATGAAAGAAATGAATTTATTCCAGATAGAAATAATTTTATGGAATCTATACATATGAATGTAGACCAATCAACATGTCCTGAGAAAACAAACACATTTGATAATAATAGAAAAGATATTCTTGATTATAGTCAATATGATAATATTAATAATGATCAATTTTTTGTTGATACATGGAACCCTAACAATATAGATTATAATCTTTCTGTGCCTAGGAAAAATATCAAAGAGAATAAGTCTCCTCAATTTATATCTGATACAATTTTATTTAATAATAAGAATATACAAAATAATGTTTCTTTTAAAGAGCAATTAAAAGAGGAAAGACAAGTTTCTTTGCACAATAATAAAAATAATATGGATATGAACAATATGAATAATATGAACAATATGAATAATATGAACAATATGAATAATATGAATAATATGAATATTATGAATAATATGTATGTGGATGTGAGCAATATAAATCATAAGGATAGTTTTCATGATGAGAACAAAAGTTATAATTCTTTTAAAAGTACTGGAGAAACACGAATGATAGATAAAAGATTTAAAAATAAAATCCACATGGATATTGATAATTTTTTTGATGAATTTGATTTAAGTAAAGAGAACAATACTCCAAAAATAAAATTAAGTTCTCTTCAATAGGACAGGGAATTCTCTTTTTTTTTTTTTTTTTTTTTATGTAAATTTTGATAAGGTAATGATAGATCAATATTAATATATGTATATTTTATTAAAAGGAAAATTTTTTTTTGTTGCACACATAAATATATATATATATATATATATATATATATTTATATTTATTTATTTTACTTCTTTTATTCCATATCAGTTTTGCTATTTATAATTTTATTTGTTTATGTTATATATATATATATATATATATATATATATATATATATATTTATTTATTTATTTATTATTATTTAGAAGGGAAAGACCTAAATATCGTTCCTTCTATTATACTCATAATGATTTAATTTTTTTTATTTAATACTTTAATAAAAATTAGGCCTTTAAAACATGTCTAATATAAATTGGAATGAATACTATTAGTAATTATATAAATCTTTAATTTTTTTATTTTCTTCAAAGGATATTATTCAACCTTAACACGGACAAAAATTCAATATAAATATATCGATATATTAAAATATATATATATATATATATATATATATATAATTTATACGTACGAAAAATTGAAAAGTCCAATTAGAAACGCATGTTCGTACAATATTAAACTTTTATAATTCTATTTTTTAAAATGCAAAAAAAAAAAAAATAAAATAAAAAAAAAAAAATATAACGTGTACACACATGTATTTATATAAATAAAATATGTTCATAAAAACATTTAAATTCTTTGGAATAAATAAAATTTCTGGAAAAATATAAGAATTTGAAAGATCTAATGATAAGAATAAATATAAGTATATATATATATATATATAAACATATATAATACATATATGTATATATAGTTGTTTTAATTTATACTATTTACTTTTTCTTTTTTTTTTTTTTTTTTTTTTTCTAATTCCTTTAAATAATATATAATAATATGTAATCATATTTAATTTTCCTTCTTTTTGTTATTATGTTTATTTTGAATTTAAGGAAAAGGTACATTATGTGATTCACTTCATAATGAACTTGTTAAATAAAAAAAAAAAAAAAAAAGAATAAATAAATAAATATATATAAATCATATATAAAGGTATATGTATATATACATATATATACATGTGGCCTTTCTTTATATATATACATATATATTTATATATTTATATATTTATGTACGTTAATATTTCTATTTTTCTTCATTTCTCTTTATTTTTCATTATTTTTTCTTTTCTTTTCTTTTCATTTCTTTATTTTATTTTTTTTTTTTTTTTTTTTTTTAATTAAATAAGCAATCTTTATATGGTGTAAAAATTTGTACGTTCTTCACATAATATATATATAGATAAAGGATTAATCATTTATATATTTATTTAAGATCAGCAACATCTTGTGCACTTTCAATAACAGATGTTAGTACATTAACTCCTTCAATTTTTTTTAATATGGCTTGTTTGCTAGAGGCATAGGTCATTCTGTCTCTTGAGTTGGATGATTCTCTTGCATACATGAAGAAGTGGATTTTGCTTACTGTAAAAGGAATAAAATGAATAAATATATAAATATAAATAAATACATACATATATATATATATATATATATATATATATATTTTTATTTATGTGCTTATGCATATAATATATAATCCACTTATTTAAATTTCGTACCTGCATCGAACACAACATATGCACATTGAATTTCATTATTTTTATCTATGGATTGTACTAATTCTGTTAAGGTTGTTGAAGAACCTTTTGAATGAATAATTATTTCACAATTTTGTATGACAAAAATAATCCATCCACATGTCTTCCTAATCTTCATGTTATTAAATTCGGTTACACAATTATCATTTACTCGAATACCACTTATCATTTTTGATACAAATGGATATATATATGTTAAAAAAAAAAAATAATAAAATAAATGAATAAATAAATAAAAATAAATATAATTAAATAAAAATTAATATTTTTAATATATATATGTATATATATATTTGGGGGAGGAATAGGTTTGTTAAAAATAAAAAAAAAAAAAAATTTTAAAACTTGGATTAATTTGGTAATATAAATAAACTTGTTTTTATAATATATCTGTTCTTTATTCGAATTTTTTATTTCCTTTTATATTCTATTAAAAAAAAAAAAAAAAAAAAAAAAAAAAATTAAAAATGATATATATATATATATATACACATATATATATATATATTATATATTAATTATATATATAATTAATTAAAAAAAAAAAATATACATATAATATATATATGCATATATACATTATGAACATATATCGCATAATATTTATTTATTTACTCCAGTAATATTTTTATGTAAATTTTAATGTATTTATACAAGTATATTTATATTTATATTCATTTTAATATATATTTAATATATACAAATATATTATGTTCACATAATATAATATTATATATATATATTTATATACATTGTGGTGTGTACCTTTTTGGGCAAAAGAATTTTTTTTTTTTTTTTTTTTTTAAACAAGAAGCAATCAAAATTTTACGAATTTTTAAATTATTATAAATATATAAGAAAAATATTTATAAAAAAAAAATATAAAATTTTTTATAAATGAAACAAATTTTATTTTAATATAAGAATAAAACTAAAAATGTTTATATAATACATATATTATATTATATATATATGTGAGCAAAAATTAAAAATACAATTCAAAAGAAAAAATATATATATAATATATATATATATATATATATATATATAATATTATATCTTATAAATTTGAAATGTTAATATATATATATATATATACTTAAGGTTATATTTATATATATATATATTTATTTATAAAAGAAAAATAAAGTTTCAATGAAAAAAATAAATAAATTTTATGTTTATGTGGTGCATGTGTTGAAGAAAATAGTTATATATGATTTATTCGAAGTTTATAAAAATGTGTAAGTTTCTATTATATCAAATATATACATAATATGTTTTAAAAAAAAAAAAAAAAAAAAAAAAAAAAAGCCAGATCTATATTAAAAAATGGTGTTTAACGAATATGTAGTTATTTTTTATCTTATTTGAAGAAAAGAAAAGTTTAAATTATTATATGTATATATTTGTTTTTTTATTTTATTAAAAATTTTTTTTTTTTTTTTTTTGTGCACATATTATATATATATATATATATATATATATATAAATGAATGAAGAATTAAAATTTCTTAATTCTAAAAAGGTTGTGCAAAAAAAAAAAAATAAAATAAAATAAAATAATATTATATATATATATATAAATATATAATTTGGTTAACCTTTTTAAATTTTTTATAGTAAAAAAAATAAAAAAGGAAAAAAAAAAGTAAAGGTATAATTATAAATAAATAAATATATATATATATATAATATATGGTGTAGTTGACTGTTTTTATTTTGTTCTAAATATTTATAATTAAAAAGAGCTAAGAGGCATTTATTAAATCTTAAAATATTTTTATTAAATCATTAAGCATTTTTTATTTTTATATATAACTACTTTATTTATTTATTTTATTATTATTATTTTATTAAATCATTAAGCATTTTTTATTTTTATATATAACTACTTTATTTATTTATTTTATTATTATTATTTTTTTTTTTTTCTTAACGTTCTAACAACGGGGTTTGTATGGATTTAAGATATATTAAGAAAAAAAAACAACAACAAAAAAAAAAAAAAAGACTAGTTTATATATATATATATATATATATTTTAAGCCAAATAATATCATCTAATGAATTATATTTAAAGTGTAAATGTTTTGATTTGAAAAATAAATTCTACATAACTATTATTATTATTATTATTATTGGTTTATTTATTTATTTTTTCCTATATTTATAAATTTTTTAAATTATCATTTATTTTATTTTTATAATTTTTTCTTTTTCTTGTACACACATAATGTGGATGAAAAAAATAATGTTTGGTGTTTATTATTATAAAATCAAAAAAAAAAAAAAAAATAAAAACTTAACACTTTTATAATATATATTTATATATTATTAATTATAGCACATTTGTTCTTTTAAAAAAATAGACAAATGGTTTACATATTAGAAAGGTTCATGGTAAAATAATTTTTTTTATAAACAGAGGGGTACAGAAAAAAAAAAATAATATATATTATAAATATATATAATAAAATGATATATATATGTATTTTTTTTGGTGTCATTTTTTAAGTATATAAAATGTTAAGTGGTATATTAAAAAATATATTTCGTAAGGAAAATAATAATTACATGAAGAAAATATATTAAGCCATATGTAATATATACATTATATATATATATATATATATATATATTTAAATATATATATTTATATATGTGTGAATTATTAAAAGACTTTATTTTGGTCATAGTAGTTTTTTTATTATGATATAATGGAAGGAGAAAAAAATAAAAATAAATAGACTTGTAAAATTATTCAAGAACCAATTTAATAGAATCAAGATAAACTTAATAAAACATTTTTTTAAATTATTAGTAAAATGATTTTTATTTTATATATTTTTTTAAATGAATTTTCTATATAAATTTGAATTTATAAAGTATGATTGTTAGGTCCAAGTAAATATACATTGTCCTTTTCCTTATATTAAAGCTCAATAAAAAAGAAAAAAAAAAAAAAAAATAAAAAGTATTTATTTATGTGTATATAACTATATGTGATATTTTTTCCTTTTAGTGTAATTAAGGAATTTATATGGAATAATTATATCATACATAATTTTTATATCAAATATATTATACATTAAAAGGAATATATACATTAAATATATATTTTATATAAAATTATCGTTAACAAAAAAAAATATATATTTACAATTTGTAATAACGAAAATATAATATTCTAATACTATTGATATGTTATATATATACAATACATATGTTTTTTATTTGTTTTAAAATATAATATAATTATTGTGTCATTTTAAATATTTTAAAATCTATTAAGACCCTCATTTCTTCTTTAAAAAAAAAAAAAAAAAAAAAAAAAAAAAAAAAAAAAATTATATATATATATATTATATAATATTATAAAAAAGGCTCGTGTTTTTTTTATTGTATTGTATTTAATTTTATTATTTTTTTTTTTTTTTTTTTTTTTTTCTCATTATAATATATTATTTCAGATAATAAAGAAGTAATAAAATTATTATATAATCAAAAAATTTACGATTTCCTCTTCAGGAGTTCATATTATATAATATATATAAATATATATATATATAAATATTTTTTTATTTTATAATTTTGAAATATTATATATATCATAGTATAAAAAAAAGGTATTCAACTCAATATACATATATTTCCATATTATTGCAAGTAATATATAATATAAATAAAATATTTTGTTGAAATTA
>NC_031485.1:71476-73318 GCF_001602025.1 Plasmodium gaboni | reverse complement strand
AAAAGTTCAATTTTTTTTTAAATATATAAACATATATATATATATATAATAGTATAAAGGTTTGGAACACATTAATAGTATTTAATGTAAAGTTGTCAACCAAAATATAAATATATATATTTATATTTGTGCAATATATATATATATATATATATATATATATATATTTTGCATATATATAATATCCAAAAAAAAAAAAAAAATATGAACAAGTCAGGAAAAATTATATAAATATAATATAAATATAAATAAATAAATATATATATATATACATACTTGTATTTATTTATTTATTTATTAAAGAAAGAAAAAAAATGGGGCCTTATATAAATCAGAAGAATCAACCCATGTCCTTATTGATAAGAAAATTAAAATTTGATACATCACCATCAATTGTAAGAGAAAAGTTTAAAAGATTTGGAGCGATTAAAGATGTATATTTACCAATAGATTATTATACTAAAGAACCTCGAGGTTTTGGATTTGTCGAATTTTATGATGCAAAGGATGCTGAACAAGCATTAAAAGAAATGAATGGTTCAGACATTGATGGGAGTAGAATAGAAGTTTTTGTAGCACAAAAAGGAAGATCAGATCCAAGACATATGAGATATAAAGAAAAAGGAGGATATGCATATAGAAAAAATCCAGATAATAAAATAAGAAGAAGATATATATCTAAATCAAATTCAAGATATGGATCCCATTCAAGAGATAAAATAAGAAGACGCGAAAGATCAAAAGAAAGATTTAGATATAGAAATAGTTATGATAGAAAAATGAGTAGTTATCGAGATAGAAAAAATTATCATATGAAAAGTTATGATAGATATCGTGATAAAAATCATGATAGAAGTTTAAGTAGAAGATCAAGAGAATATCGTAATAATACATCAAGATATAGAGATAAAAGAAGATATGATAAATCTTATAGAAGTACTAGTCGAAGAGCTAGTAGATATGATAAAAGAAATGAAAATTATAAATCTAAATATAATAATAGTAACGATGATTATAGTGATGAAACCAGAAACTCAAGTAAACATTCTAGAAAAGAACAAGTGTCAAGATCTATTTCTTTTAATTCAGAAAAAGATGATACCAAAAAGAAAAATGATAATACAAGTGAAAGAGATAATTCAAATGAATGGAAAGGAAGTGAACAAAGAAAAGAGGAAGATGACGAGGAAGTAGAAAAGGAGAAAGAAAATGAAGAAGAGGAAGAAGAAATTTATGATTAAAATGGAGAACATAATTATAATTAATCACAAAAAATATAAAAAAATAATATAAATTAAAATATAATAAAATAAAACGTAGTCATACATATAAATATATATATATATATATATATATATTATACGTTCCATATTATTTTTTTTCATAATTATTTATATTATATATTTATATGTCATATATATTATATCATTTTATTTTAATTTTTTATTTTCTCAACCCGTTTGGGTTTTATTTGGATCACTGATAATTAATAAAATTTTTAATATATATCACTTATAACATATATATATTTATATATATGTTTTTATTTATATATTATTGTATATATTCTACTTACAACATTTTATGTATAGAAAGAGGAATATTTTTTTTTTTTTTTTTTTTTTTTTTTTTTAATTAGAAAAATATATCGTATAAGTTGTATTTTTTATCAATTTAATAAACGAAGGAAAGAGTAAAAAAAAAAAAACAAAAAAAAAAAAAAAATATTAAGTGATATGTGAAATGTGAAGAGAGAAATGTATTAAAATAAGATATACACACAAGTAGAAGACTCTATATATATTAGTACAAGTTATATATATATATATATATATATATATA
>NC_031485.1:67753-71176 GCF_001602025.1 Plasmodium gaboni | reverse complement strand
AATATGATTGATATAAAAACTATATTGTCATGTAAAATTCATATATTTTTTTTTTCCAGTGTGGACATGTTAGTGTGCATTTTATAATAAGATAATTTAATTAATATAAAAGTAAAATATATATACATATATATATATATATATATATTTATTTATTTTTAAAAGTTTGCATTTCTATCTAGACTTGAAAGGATAGAAGAAATTTCCTTTAATGTTTGCTTAATAACCGAAACAGGAAGATTAAAATAATATATAGAATTTAATTTATTTTGTGATGAGAAGTTTTTATTATTTTTGAGATTAGCAAATCTTGGAGTTAATCCTTTTGGTACTTTAATATTTTTTTTTTCTTTTATTTTTTGATTTTTTTTTGAATTGATTAATATACCAAGTTCTTCAAAATGTTCAATAGATTGATCCATAGTATTTCCTTCTAGAATATCTTTAATATAACTAGTTTCTGATAGGTTACTACATAAGTTTCTAAAACCTTTTTGTATATCTGTATATGTGATTTCAATATTTTGTATTTTATTTTTTATTAAATGTTCATGTTCTTCATCTTGATAATCATTTAAGTGTGTATCATTAACAACATTACAAGATGCATATAAACATAATTTTTGTATTAAAGGTAAGCTTTTAATTTTTAGAAGAATATCTTTATGTTCTTCTAATGGTATTTTGTCTGTAATTTTTTTAATATCTGTAATCATAACTGCATTATTATTATTATTATTTGATGATGAATAAGTATTATATTTGTGTTGTATATTTTGTATTTGATTATTAATAATTACATCAAATGTTAATAATTTCTCGATATCAATATTATTTAATATATCTTCTTTATCTTCAAACTGATGCATTTCATTATTTATTTCATTTTTATATAATACTTTAAATGGACTTTCATAATATTGTTTCGGTGTATATTCACCAAAGGTGTAAAAGGATCTATTATCATCACTATTATATTCATAATTATTATTATTATTATTATTATTATTATTATTGTTATTATTTTTATTATGATTATTTGTGTGGAAATGTTTTCTAATTAATATTTCACTCAACGTTTCATTATTATTTTGTATTTTTATAACTTCTTTTCTTAATGTTTCATATCCAAAGGATGATTCATTTTTTAAATCTGTAAATTTTAAATACTTTGCTCTATTATAGAATCCATTATCATTTGTATAATCTTTCATATTTGGCATAGGTGTAATATTTTCTTCAATAAAAAAATTATCAATAGTAGTATCATTTTTAAGATAATTATTATTTTCAATAAATATATTTGATGAATCATCTATATTTATTTCTTTATTTATTTTACTTTTTTTTCTTGTATTACTAGGACTAGTATTATAGTAATTGTGATCATTTTTATTTTCATTTGATCTTTCATTATATGACAAATCTTGGTCCAAATGATTTGCTCCTCTTTTTTTTGTACATGTTTGTTTATCATTATTTTTATTATCTTGTTCATTAGAAGCATGGTTTCTTCTTCTATTTATATCTTTTACAATATTTTCATCATTTAATAAAAGATACAAATTTCTTTTTTCTTGTTTATTAAATATTTGATTCATCATAATTTCTTCTTTTAATTTTATTAGGTTTTTTTTTCTTTCTTCTAGATCTATAATTTTGTCTGAAAATACTCTTAATATAGCATCAAAACATGATCGTATATCACCGTTACGATTTGATATTTGTCTAACATGTACATTTAAAGATACTCCTTTAAAAAGTTTATTGACCAATTCTTCTTCTAGTGCATCTAACTTATTCTTTATAATATTCATAAATTGTTTTTCATTATATGGTTTATATATAATTCGATTAATTTTCATATGATTATAATCTTTTATTAAATCTAAACTATTGGCAATACCTATTAGAATAATTTTACTTTTAGGATTTTGAACACATTCAAATAAAGCTTTTACAACATCTTCATTTTGATTTCTATTTTGTGTTTTTGTCTTTAATTCTAATCTAACATTTCTAGTAGCAATAAAATCTAATTCATCTACAATAACAATTTTTAAATTATTTAATTTGCTAGTATAATTGATAAATAATTTTTTTACTTCTTCTAATCCATTCAAATGATATTTTTCTTTTATATTACATAAAATATCTTTTTTGTCTTTCTTCATAATTTGTTGTAATATATCTACGAAAATATCATATGGCCTTTCACAATTTGAGCATGAAACATAAAAGTAGGAAGAATCGATATGTTCATATTTTTTTATTACCTTATCAGTTTGTGTTTCATTTTTAATGACACTGTTGTTATTTTTTTTGTTATTATTTTTAATGTTCTTGTTTATATTATTATTATTATTATTATTTTTGTTTTGGTTTGTGTTTTTTTTTTTATTATTTTCTTTTTCTATAGCTATTTCATTAATTATATAGAATATACTATATGTTTTACCTTGTCCACTTGGTCCTGTTAAGAATATACCTTCTCCTTGTAATTTATTAGAACACCTGATTAAAATTTTTCTAATTTGATCAATTTCTTCTTCTCTTCCTACATCACTATTAAAATCTTTAGAGTCTAAAAGAGTTTTTGATTTATCATAAAATTCTATAAATGTATCACATTCTTTGATATCTTTCATAATATTTTCTTCTATTTCGTTTAATTGATTGACTGAGCTTTCTATTTTTTTTATATTACTTTCGATAGTTTTATTATCAATATGTGGTACATTAATTGTATTTATATTTTGTCCGTTTATAGTATGATTATTTTTATATTCTTCACTTAGAACATTTATATTATTTTTATTTTCCTCTTTATTATAATCATAATCGTTCTGATTAATTTTTATTAAGTTGGTCTCTTTCTTTTTTGTTTTATCATTCATTTTATTCTTCATTTCTTTATCATTTTCTTTCTCTTGATTAGTGTAAATATCCTCATTTGTATAATCTAATTTGAACATTTTCTCTTTTAATTTTGTATCTTTTTCTATTATTATATCCATTCCTTTGTTATCACTTTTTTTTTCATCCACATTATTTTTATTCGTGTGTATGCAGGAAGTATTCTTAACTTTCATTTTTTTTTTAATTTATCGCACACTTAGGATTGTAAATATAATGATAATATATATATATATATATATATATATATATATATATATATATATGTATATATTTATTTATTTTTATCGACACAAAATACACATATATCTATAATACATTTTACACATAAATATATTTATTTCTGCTTTAATATATATAAATACATATTTTCGTCTTTTTTTTTTTTTTTTTAATTTATTTAATATCATATATAAAAAATATATTATAAATATGTTTATTTTATAAACTCTTGAAAATGATTATAAAAACATATAATATCTTTTATAATAAACAAATCAATATATA
>NC_031485.1:65540-67158 GCF_001602025.1 Plasmodium gaboni | reverse complement strand
CCTTATGTGTAATTTAAAAAATAGGAACTATTTATCATATATATATATATATATATATATATATATATATATATATATGTGCATATTACCTACAATTATAAATAAGCTGAAAAACTTTTATTTATAAAAAAGATTTTATATTATTTTGCTTTACTGCTTTAAATAATTTATATAGAAAAAATTTAATTCTTTTCTCCAACAATATTAATAATATGGAGAGTGAAATAGTATATATGATATTTTTAAAAATGTGATAAAATATAAATAATATATTTACATGTTTATATGACCCTTCTCAATGAATAAGCTTTACACATCATAAAAAATATATATATATATATATATATATATATATATAATATATATATTTAAAGAATATTATGTTTGATATTTATTATTACCATATATATTTTTATATTATAAAAATATCAGAATATTTATAAATAAATCTTAAAAGATCATCATCTTAAATATTATATATATATATATATATATATATATATTCACATATATATTTTTATATTTTTATAATACCATAATATTTATTGTTATATATAAATATTATTGCATATAATAATATTTTCATCCTTTAAGATAAATTTTTTTTTTTTTTTTTTCTTATTATTTCGTATTGTGTGTCTTTTTTTCTTTTTTTTTTTTTAAACATTATCAAAAATGTATATTTTTTTTTTTTTTTTTTTTTTCATTTGGAAATTTAACATTATATATTTATAAAAAAAAAATAGCAGAGATAATATAATTAGATATATATATATATATATATTAATGAGAGACTAATGAATAAATATATATATATATATATATATATATATATATAATTTATATTTATATATTGATTTGTTTATTATAAAAGATATTATATGTTTTTATAATCATTTTCAAGAGCTTATAATTTATATATAGTTAAAATATATTTGTGATATTTGATATTTATTTAATTATAAAAAAAAAAAAAAAAAGAAACAACTGCATTTATTTATATAAATAATAAATATCTATATATTTGTGATTAAATTATATTTTATGTTATGTGTATGTTGTGTCGATAAAAATAAATAAATATATACATATATATATATATATATATATATACATATATATATATATATATTATCATTATATTTACAATCCTAAGTGTGCGATAAATTAAAAAAAAAATGAAAGTTAAGAATACTTCCTGCATACGCACGAATAAAAATAATGTGGATGAAAAAAAAAGTGATAACAAAGGAATGGATATAATAATAGAAAAAGATACAAAATTAAAAGAGAAAATGTTCAAATTAGATTATACAAATGAGGATATTTACACTAATCAAGAGAAAGAAAATGATGTTTTTATAATCATTTTCAAGAGCTTATAATTTATATATAGTTAAAATATATTTGTGATATTTGATATTCATTTAATTATAAAAAAAAAAAAAAAAAAGAAAAAATTGATTTAATTAAAAAAAAAAAAAAAAATTAATATATTTATATTAAAATTATATTTTTTTTATTTTTATTTTTTTTTGATAAAAAAAAAAAAAAAAAAAAAAAAAAAAAAAAAAAAAATAAAAATAATAATAAAATTAAAAATAAAAAAAAAAAAAAA